>NW_017100195.1:1358984-1363545 GCF_001263275.1 Habropoda laboriosa | reverse complement strand
AATTAATTTTTAATTTTATTTATAAGTATTTTCTATTTAAAATAAAGTAAAATATAGTAAAACATGTATTACACCTAAAATATATATTTCGTGTTCTTGGGTGTAACAAGTGGTTGAGATTTTGTAAGATCTATTACACAAATGACTGTTTAATAATTACTATAAAAGGATTGAAGTGTTATAAACATTGTAATCATTCAATGGAAAAATAAAGCCAACTGTTTTTCTATGCATGAAATTAATTTTTTCGTGTTATATCTTACAAAATGTAAACCAGATAAACCAGTTTCTGATCATATTGATCTGATCCTTCCGTTTCCGATACCGTTAAACAATATTTCTTATTTAACTAAAATTTCTTCAAATAACAATTGAATTTTGTTTTAATAAATACAACTAATTCTTTAATTAAGATTTGTCATTTAGAAAATATTTGAACTAACTACTAAGCTAATACATAACATTTTATGAGAATATTTCGTTTTTTAGGGAAAACTTACTCCAGAACAACGAGAAACAGACTTAAAACCATTGTTGTCAAATGGTTGGTCTGTCAAAGAACAGAGGGATGCTATTTACAAGGAATTTTTATTTAAAAATTTTAATCAGGTATTTTGCAAGAATATTTTTTCATTGTTCATATTTTTTTTATACTACAGAGAATATAACTTCTTTTCACATATTTTTGTTGATAGGCTTTCGGTTTTATGACCAGAGTTGCATTGCAAGCAGAAAAAATGGATCATCATCCTGAATGGTTTAATGTTTACAACAAAGTAAATATTACTCTGTCTTCTCATGATGTAAATGGTTTATCACAGAGGGATATTAAACTTGCATCTTTCATAGATAAAGCTGCTAAAGTAGGAGAAAATTAAAATTGAAATCATACATATAATTTAAATATTTTAATTTTTTTATAAGTGCTACAATTTATGTTGTAATAATATGTTATATTACGAAAATAATATAAATATCATGTGTATGTTTGCTTTGTATTACAATTTTCATAAATAAACTTTTTGTCTAACCAGAACTAGTTATAAAATTACTAATTAATACAGGCAAATTTTCTTTTCATACCTTTCTACATGAGTAATGCAGCAATTAAACAATTTAATTAATCGTAAGATTAAACAATTTAAAGATAAATAATTTATTTCTGAATAATTTACAAGTGGAATTACAAAACACCTAAATTAACACTTTAACTATCTATTAAAATATTGAAGAAATTATGGAGTATCTTGAGCATCTTTAGGAGGTGTTTTACCGATTGCCCAGCCATCTTTAATAGCCCTTGAAACACCAGGACCATTATTTATAAGTATAAACAGTCCACAGAGTGTAGCTGCTGAGAGAAGAATCAATGAAAGATGTAAAACTTTTGGTAGTACAGGTCCAACAACCGAAGGACGTGCATAGTCTGTAATAATAGCCTCCAGACCCCTATTTGATATAAATAATAATATGAAAAATTAAAATAAAATTATTAAATCCATATATAAATGAAACAATGTATTGTGCAATGTAAAAAAATACTTAAGTAGTATTAATAATAAGCTTGTAAGTTGCATAATTACCAATGTGAATGCATCACAACCAATACAGACATTATGCCATCAAGAATTACACTTTCCGATATCAAAGCAGCAGGTATTATAATTGGAAGTGCTGCTGCAGCAATTCTTTCTATGACCCACAAACGTACATGATCACCAGTAGTTGTACTTCCTTTACGGCATATTTGTGTTCCTAAAGTGCCAGTTGTTGGGAACTAAACATAGATAAATGTTTATTACTAATATATACATAATATATAAATTAATGCAAAATAAATTGTTAATATTAATAATAATAATATTAAAAAATCATTACCTTAGCCAAATGATTGTTTCCATTGCTGAATATATTAGAATTTAAACATTGTTTAGTATTGGTAAGACTAGTTGATGTTCTACTAAGCTGCTGCAGTTTACAAGAATTTACAAAAAGACCAGTTTTAGAAAGTGATTCTGCAAAAATAAAAATATAACTTATATTGCAATGCGTTATCTACTTAACGGAAAGAATATACATTAATAAATGTATATTTGAAGGATATAACTATGTATATTTTTATATTGTATTAACATGATCGACTGAATCAAGTAATATTACCATGATTAATATTTCTAATAAAAAAAGATTTTCATCAGTAATGTTATGTCAATGACATTAAAAATAGTTAATCAAGATTATGTAAATCGGAATAATTTAAATACCTTTCCACACCTTAAATTTTACCTACCTAGCTGTCTAACCTTATGAAAGATATTAGGAGTTACTATTTTTTTAAAAATCATTTTGTAATTGTTAAGTATCCCTCAAAAGTAGTAACTTATTATTTGCAACAGCGATGAAACTCTCTTTAATTTTTACAACAACTAAATATTGCAATTATAGTCATATAGTATAAGAAAAAGTGCGACTTAGAGATGAGATGCTTGTATCGATTACCCACGTCGATATTTATGTTCGATTTATCGAATTATTGCGACATTGATTTAATTTTATTAGAATAAAATATACATATATTTGCAGAAACTAATACGTAAATAAAATTTTTTTATTGTAAAGAATTATTTGATAAAAATAATATTACTTTATTATAGTAACTTATAAATTACTATATTTATTTATAGTTTCATTAACTTGTATTTACCTTATCAATTTTTGTTAAATAACGAATTGCATTTACAATAATCTTTTGTGTAATGTTTGGAGATTAAAAAATTACAGGATACATGAAATCATTTGAAATGTTTCTTGACTGAGAAACACTGGTTTGAAGCACGTGCATTGAGCAGGTTATAGTCTTGTAAATAATGTCTGTAGTATTTCAACAAAATTACACGGACTAGTTTAAAGATTTAGAAAGTTAAGATAAAGTCTTAAGGGAGAAATTAAAGTCATAATTTTTATGAGAAATTATTATATAGACGACAATGTCTGAAGTCGAAAATAAAAATATTAATTTCGATAATAATCTAAAAAGTTGTGATTCTAAACAAGAAACTTCACAAGAAAGCACACGTGGCCAATATAAAAGAGATTTCAGAAAAGATGGACGTTCAAATAATGATTACAGAAGAAACAGAAGTTCATACAATACAGGTAAGATTTAAAAATAAGTACATTTTGTATATTAAATTTTCTAAAATTAACTGAATCCTCTTTATTTGAAATTTCTTTTAAAGGGTTTCGAAATGAAAATTTTGGTAGAAAACCTTTTAAGCGTAATTGGTCAAATTCACAACAAGATGGGAAAAGAAAGAAGCTGGAAGTTGGAAGCCGATTAAAAGAGTGTGATGTTGGTATTACAATGTTTATAGGAGATGAAGGGTTCTTTGGTGTAATTAAGGAAAGATATACAGATTTTCATGTTAATGAAATATCTCTTAATGGGCAAATAGCTAAGTTAACAAATCAAAACCTTCCATTAGATGAAGAAAGAAATGAAAATCTAGAAGACTTAAGAAAAATGATATCAGATGCAGTTTGGGATCAGTTACAGACTTTACAGAAACCAGAAGCATCTACTATAGAAATTGATGTAACAAACATAGATAAAGATCAACGTAGGGCAATTCATACAATTGTTAAAAAGATGCCAAATGTTATTAGTCAAACCATAGATAAAGAGAATAAAAAGATTATGGTGATTTTGCCAAACAAAAAAAATAGTGATACTTGTATGTTCAACATTTAATTTTAACACGTTGACCGCGACGCCGGCCGACTTTAACGGGTGCATGGATTTCATACGCAATCGCGTGTAGATTAAAATTTTATTTTATACACCATTAGAAATGAAGTATTTAAAGAATGTACATATATGATACACAAACAAATGAAGTAAATTATATGGTGAATCTGACACGGTTTGCGTGGCAGATGGTGAGCCGCAAAATGTGGCGGTCAACGTGTTAAATAAAAATGGACTTACTTTTTCGTATTAATACAACATTTTTTGTTATTAGATCACAATTTCCGAAAAGATAATCGATTAGATTGGAAAAAGCGTGGTGGTGAATATTGCTACTTTTTATTACATAAAGTAAATATGGATACAATGGATGCTTTAAATCAATTAGCTATGAATTTACGTTTGAAGCCAAATAATTTCAATTATGCTGGTACAAAAGATCGCAGAGCATGGACAACTCAGTGGGTTTGTTTGAGGAAAGTGGAACCTGCAGATATATTAAGAGCAGCAAAAAATGTGCGTGGAGCATATGTAGGAAATTTTAAATTTGAGAAAGAACCTTTAAAACTGGGTATGTTGAGTGGTAATCACTTTAGAATTGCTTTAAGAAATGTCAATGGAACAGATGAACAAATTGAAAAAATTATGATATCTTTGAGGGACTTTGGATTCATAAATTATTATGGTCTGCAAAGGTTTGGTACTGTACCAGCTATTCCAACATATGAAATAGGCAAAGCTTTACTTCAAGGTAATTGCTTTCAGTTAAATTCAACAATAACATTTCAATTTTTCTATCTTTATATAAAGTTT
>NW_017100195.1:1342660-1358953 GCF_001263275.1 Habropoda laboriosa | reverse complement strand
AAATAGGTAACTGGCATGAAGCAATTGCATTAATTTTGAAGCCCAGAGAAGGAGAACAAGATAAAGATTTAGTAAATGCTAGAAAAATATATGAAACCACAAAAGATGCATCTGCTGCATATAGAACAATTAAAAGATGTGATAAGATAGAGGCTACACTATTAAAAGGTCTTTCTATATCTGGTAATCATAATGCACAGGGTGCTTTGGATTCAATACCAAGAAATATTCGTTTAATGTATATTCATGCCTATCAAAGTTTTGTATGGAATCATATGGTATCAAGAAGAATAAGAGAATTTGGAAGAAAACCTATAGTGGGGGATCTAGTATATGAAAATTACGTAAAAAATAACGATAATGAAGAGGATTTCGTTTATGACAACGAGAATGAATTTGTAACTGAAGATACTGTAGAATCTAATGACAAAATAAGTAAACCTGAAACAAATACAGATGTAAAAACGAAAGAGATGTCTGAAGCAACTGTTGAACTAACTGCTTCAATTAAGGAAGTAACAGATGCTACAGAATGTTGTCTTAAAATTGATGAGAAGACAGATCAAAACAAAACCACTAATGAGAAAGATGAAAGTGAAGATTTATATAATCTCCCTGCAGTAAAAGTTCTTAAAGAAGAAGATTTACCAAAATATACTTTGGCAGATGTATTAATGCCACAAGTTGGCTGGAAAGTCACATATCCATCTTATGCTAAGCCATGGTTTGATGAGTTTTTAGCAAAAGATGGATTAACTACGGATCTTAGGCAAAAGAATAAGTAAATATTATTAGGAATAATGTTTAAATATACATGGTTTTAACGTAATAATAACTTGTATATTTTATAACGTTTACTTCATTTCAGAAAATACAGTTTAGGAGGCACGTACAGACAAATACTACAAATTCCTTCAAATTTATCGTGGAAAATTATGCATTACAAGGAAAAACATAGTGATCTTATTATGTGTGACATTGATGAAATGAGGAAAAATACGGGGTATATAGAATTCTTAAATTTTTCAGAGGGGCAATACAAAGCTTTAATTGTTGAAGTGTCTTTAAAATCTTCTACATATGCGACAATGGCATTGCGTGAAATTTTGAAATTCGATACTTCTCCACAAGCACAAGCTGCTCAGTCTGCTGCATGTAATGCAGTAGTAGAGAATTCAGATACATCAAAAGATGTTACTGAAAGTAAAAATGCTATGCAAGATGAAAACGGAAAGAATGATGCGAAAAAATGTCCCGAAGTTCAAGAGCAAAAAGTAGAAGATAATGAAATGGAAGTATCTAATGCAATATAAAGCTGTGATATATCATTATAGCATTTAAGAATTCAAAAACTTGATTATTTATTTGTATAAGTAAATAAAACATGTAAAACATTAGTATACGTAATCTTAAACATATGATAGCGTTTAAATTAGCATTATTCAATGCAATTTATTTTTTTTATGGATATTTATTTCACTTTTGTTTCATTTATGTGTACAATCAGAATTGTTAATTTAAATATAAGAAAATGTCTTATTTTTATCTTAACTGAGCAGACAAAGCACATAGCAACATATTTTATATTCTGTTCTATTTTGACGAGATTTGAATAGACATTTATAATAATCGTTGTATCCGATTGACATATGGTGTCTTCTTCATTATAATAAATTTGGAATATTCAGTAAATTTTATGTATATTTTTTAACCTACAGCAGATGTATAAACGTAAAACCGTATATTTGCATTAAAATTTAAAATAAGTTGGAAGCATTTTTAGAATTGATCTCCCATAATAATGTTGCAATATACATAATGTAGATCGAGGTATTGTCGTTTGTGGTCGATGAAGAAGCGATTTGTAATGATTCCGAGGAGACTTCAATGGCGTTAATATCCTCTCAGGTGACAAACGAGGGAACGACACTGCGGGACGTCCGGCGTCCCGATGCCATACGACAAATTATCTCACCTCCGGTAGAATACCTTGAAAAATCACCAATATCGTGACGAAGCGTTACTATTGAAAAACGTATAGTTCTGATGGTGTAATTAAGCGTCATTCTGATTCAAGTGACGTATCTCATCAAATAGTATCCTTTAATAACGTATATTAATAAATAAAGTTATTTAAGTTCTTAATTTTACAGTTTATAAAATTCCTAAGCAAGTATATGCATATTACGAGGTACTAACTAAAAATTAAAAAATTAACTAATAAATTAGAAGGTTTTCAATTTAATAATGTAACTTTCTGCTTGGAATAAATTCTTTTTTTTTTATAAATTATTCAATGCCGAAAAAAGTGAAGTTCAAGCTGCAAGGGGTTCGTCATTATCTTTCAACCGATCGATGCTTGCAATTTTAAAGAATATTTCTCCGAGTACAAGTTAGAAAAATTCCTGTTGCAGGAAGTGTGTGGCTTCCATGCATGACTGTTACTTTATTTGAGAACGCGATGTCATTCTAATGTTCTTGGTACCGATCGGCACTATAGAATAATAGAAGGCACGATATGGGGCAGTGATACATTAACTGTAACACTCTTCCTCTGCACATACAAAGTTTCACATCATTTTTCATTCTCAAATGTTCTGCTTTAAATCATTCAAATATTTTATATTTTACACAATGTTTTCATTTCTACACTGTTAAATATTTTCATCCTCTGTATCACATCGCGCACTTCCAAATTGTTAATTATATTATATAATTGTCATTATTATCGATACATATCGTATACTGAAAAATGATAAAAAGTTTAAAAGTAATAGCCTGGTAAAATTTAGTATGTTTGCTTTTAATAAAAAAAAAGAAAAAAAACTTAAAAAGCATCGATTCCTTTCATTTTACGATCTCGAGAGAAAAGTTATTAAATACAATAATATATTGAAAGTATTGAATATATTTCAACAGATGATATTTCATAATACTCTGAAGCATTATGATGCTGTGTATTATGAAAAGGCGAATCAAACTCCGCCCTCCGGAAAAAACACCGCCCCTCGACATGCGCCTTCGTCGTCACCAACCCTCTTTCTCACCTGTAATCGCCTGCATAATCTGTTTGGGGTAGAGAGCATCTAATTCGAACTTATCCTTCTTCATGTTTGGATTCGTTAGCGAAGTCCGCGAAATTTTATCGTTGGTGACACTCGTGAAAGTTTCGCACATATTGACTTTTTTTCAATTTCTAATGTCCGGCAAGTATTTAAATGCAATTAAACGTGCAACTTTATTTCAACGAATAAACAACATTAAAATTCTTTAGTAATACGAAATTATTTAAACCACCGCTCGTAAGTTTGATCGCGTAATGCAAAATTGCGATGTAATTCAATTCATCTCAATACGTTTCATTCAAGTCGACGAAATTTCAATTCCGTTTATCTAATTCAAAGTTTTACATCAAACTCAAGTCAGAGTGAAGTTTATCATTTTTGATCTTAATTCCTTTTTTGTTCCTACAGTTACTTTCAGTTTTACTGTATTTTAAACGGATGCGCTGAAACCTTTGAGCGGCAGTGTATAAGAAATTTTTTAAATAATTTTGTATGTACAAGAATTCTATTTTCACATTCGTAATAAATTTGCGGCATTAGCAGAATGTTCTAGATCGGTTAAAGTAGATTTAACTTTTAGTTCTTTAAATTCGTACATTTTGTAAATAAACAGTGGTACAATGTTTCGTTGTTTGAATTTAAAATACGCAGTATGCAGCGTAGTGCAAGAAGCGCCATTAGATTTAAGCTGTCGCGGCGCCGAGGGGAAAATGAATTCGCAAAGTTCAGCGAAATTTCAAAGATGTTTATCTTGCCAGACGTGTGGCAAAAATTTTGACAGACCTTCTTTGCTCAAAAGGCATCTACGAACGCACACAGGTCAGTGTAACAAATCTACGTGAAAGAAAGCAATATTTGTTATAATATTTCATTCATTACTCTATCGTATTACTTTATAAAACAGTAAATAACAAATTTACGGTTGAACGAATATTCAAATAAATAAATTTAACGAGTTTGTAGTGGAAGATTAGTATTTTATTTTATTTTTCTGAGAGAATCCAAAGGGTTTTTTTTTTAGAAAGGTTTAAAAATAGGAACAATTGTAATGGAAATAAAAGTTGACGTGAATGGGATAACGAATCAAACATATTAACAGGTGAAAAGCCACATGGTTGCACTGTGTGTGGAAAAATGTTCAGTACAAGCAGCTCTTTAAACACACATGTCAGAATTCACACTGGAGAACGACCTCACGAATGTCTTATTTGCGGGAAACGTTTCACCGCTTCGTCAAACTTGTACTACCATCGAATGACTCATTACAAGGTTCTATTAGTGCTTAATATTTTCAAATTTCTACGTTACAAGTGTCGTATATTTTTTACGTTGCGTTAAATTTTAATCGAATTACCTTCTTAACTCTTTATAACGCCATGTGACTTGGAAGATACATTTATTTATATCTTATAGTCCCATTTTATTTATTTCTGTTGTACTATTGCACTGTAGTGTTGTACTATTACATTATTACCAGCCAATGTTTTTATAACAACTACAATTTACAATTATCACATTTTTTTATAATAATTATTTGTTATATTAATTTTTGCTTCGCCTATCAAAGTGTAAAATTGTAATCAACCGTAATTTCTCTTCTCGCGAACGAAGAAAAGTCAGGTTATAGAGGGTTAATATATAAAAATTGTAATATGACAGGACTGTGAAATATTTCAGTATATCTGTTTATATTTAAACAAGTGTAAAACAAGTACGCAATTTTCGAATTTCTGAATTAACATATTTTTTTATCCTTTAGAAAGTTAAACGTCATATTTTAAGATCAATTGTAATTGTAATTGGAATCATAATGAAACGAACAAGTAAATTAACATGTTAATGTTAAACGGTCATATTCTTTTTTTGCCGTAAATAATATTGCTTGACAGCGAAATCAAGATAGCACGATATTTAAATCTGGCATTTAATTTACTATTATATGATAATGATGAAATGTACGTAGGAAAAACCCCATAAATGCAACGAATGCGGTCGTTCTTTTCCAACCCCCGGTGATTTAAGGGCCCATGGGTATTCCCATAGTGGCAACTGGCCGATGCGATGTTCGGTTTGCAATCGGGGATTTTGCAAACCTGGAGCCCTACATCATCATATGCAATTGCACATCGGTAATTATTATTAATTAGATATCGTGTAATGTAGCAACTGATGGATCCTTCGCACCGTATCAATATTGCTATTAACGCTTTCGTGACCGTGTTATATTTTTGTTTTTTTTTTAAGAATTTGTTATTTATCTACCAATCATCGTGTCTGCAATCGATCCTAAATTGAGATCAACTTTTGATTAAGTACTCAAATGGGACATACGCGTGTACCGGTAGCTGTTAGGTTTCAATAAGACACGTGCTCTTTTACAGTGCTTTAACGTTTCAATTAACGACCTGAATAGTGTTTTATTAAATTTTTGTCTATTCTTGAATCTTCAATGGACTTGTTAATTTGAACTATTGCAATTGATAGAAAGATTGAAATATTTGAAAAAATATTTAAAAGATTAAGAAGAAGCTGGAAGATTAAAAAAAGATTAAAGAGATTATTATCAGAATAATTGTAGATATTAGAAAAAGATTAAGATCTTCTGGATTTTGATGCGTAGATAAAAATATTAAGTCTGCGTTACACTTGTATTTAAGTTTCATTATAACTTTTCGTAAAATTTATTACATAAAACTGTATTGAATTTTTCCATGAAATAAACTATTACCTTTTTAGGCAATCGACCGTATCGTTGTAATATATGCAAGAAACAATTTTCTGTAATCAATAATTTACGATCACACGAGCGATCACACGATCTTGATGTTCCGATTGGAAATATCGCAAACTCTTCAAACCTAGGAAGTGAAACATCAATTATAAACGCAGCTACGTATAAAGATGTAAGTAAAAGTCATTTACAATTTCCAGCTGTTTATTCTTGGTCTTCTTGGATACCATTGCATTATTCAAAGTGAATATAAAGTAATTGCCAGAATAAACATTTGCGATACACATATTTTTATTAGTTATCAAAAATTGATAACGAAAAATGTTGATTACTTAGTGAAAGACAACGATCTACATAAGTACGAGCAAATCTTATCTGTATAATAAATGTACCGATGTATCAGCTTGTTTAAAATTAAATTATCACAAATTATGTACTTCAAATAATTTCAATTTTCCTTCAACTTAATTTTCGAACGTGTATTTCTCAAATAATAATTATAATACCAGGTAAGGAGACACCTATAAAAAAGAAAAACGTCACATTGGAAGTGTATAAAATTTATTGTACAACTTCTCTTTAAGCAACAGTGCACAGCAATCATCGTCGGTAAAACAACATTCTTTTTTTAAAGGTGAGAAATGAAAAGCTCGATAAAAATTTGTATCGTAGAAAGAGTATAATTACATCGTATCGCGAATATTGTTCGAGTTATCTACGTCCCTTGAATTTTGAGGCATATAATCGAGGATTGGTTGGTCCTGTAATTTCATTTTTCTGCTGTTCGGCACATACTCCAATTCTACTACCACCAATTCATTTTCTCCTGACTTCAAGACAGATGCAGGAACATAGAGCGTCATTTGAGGTCCGGCAAGTGGCCAATATCGACCTAAATTGAATCCATTCACGAAGGCAACTCCTTTACCCCAGCCAATAGTATTTAAATACGTATCCATCGGTTGACCAAAGATCGAGAATGTCCCTCTGAGGAAGAGTGGACTGTTGCGAAGAGTTCCAGTCTCGGATATAATAGATGAAACGTAACGAAGCGGGTAAACACTATCTAAACGGAATCCAGTCATTTTCCAAGGACCAAGAGGAATTTTACTGAGCGATACATTCGAAATCCCCTATTGGAAAAAAGGAGTATGCAATGAACTAAATGAATACGTTAATTTATCCAAAATATCTATTTTGAATTTTCTCGTTTTATCAGGCTTTGGAAGCTACATGATGTATCGTACAAACATCATCTTCTTATCTTCCCAGAAAACTTTTATTTTACGTGTACTTTGATGCCTGACTGATTTCACGACCTCCCTATATCGGTTCCATTCACTATACTCTGTCTCAATCAGAAAAGCATCTTTCGTCCATTCAACTATCGCTCCAGGCATTTTATCAATCCCACAATATTTTTCAAACAAATCGACTAACTGACCTTAAAATCGTGAAGTCCGTTTCCATAGTTCAGTCTTCCTTGATTCTCAACCAGCAGTTTCAATTTCTGCCCGTAAGGTTCCTCTATGGCAAGATCGTACATCTTATTGGTGCGACTTAGGGTTCCCACCAGTTGATCATCTACGTACACCAATGCTCTGTCTCGAACTAACGCATGTAGTATTGCAGGATCCCAAGTAGTTCTTACTATATCGGCCTCGTAGAGTACCAACCAATAAGGTAACCCAAGAGTTTCGAACGTCAGTGGTTCTGATCCCTCGACACTTATCGTTCCAAATAATTGTCGACCGAGGGGTTCGAACAATTTCAACACTGGCGACAGAAGAATTGAACCGTAGTCCCCTTTTGGGGACACTGTTGGGATGGATGTGTTTGGTAACGGTAAATACTGTAAAAATGACAGAACATTGTTCATTCTAGATTAAAGTATCAAGGTAGAATTAAGTGTCATATAGAATAAATTTATTATTGATTTGTTAATTTTGTGAAAAGTGTCATATCGAATAGATTTATTCCTAATTTTTTAATTTTGAGATTTTTAAATGCGAAGAGCGTGTTGTGTGATTCTTCTAGAAACGGATCAGTTAATGTGAAATTTAGGATCTTTTCATTTCTTAATACACTTGCACAGATTTGTGTCGTTCGATTTATCAAGTTTCGAAGATAACAACTAACTTTGTTGTATCATAGTAAGGTTTCACATACCCTGGCTATAACGTTCCTAATTTCAAAGTATTTTGGAGTTGGATCACCGGCTTCAGTTAACGGAGCATCGTAGTCGTAGGAAGTTAATTGCGGATTGTACGCATTCTGGCCGCCATTAGCACCTGTGGAATCGAATATGCGATTTACTATTTTTTCTGATTTACATTAGCTTCATATCTCTCGATGAATTTCTGATTTTTCAATGTTCTAATATTTCGATATTTCTCAGCGTGAAAATCAATATTTCAAATATTATCTGTTCCTGTAAACTGTTCCATTCGAATTGGAAGTTCCATTGTAAATTGGAAGTAGAAAATTGTAGACGGTTTCCACTAACCAGCTGTATAACCGAAGTTTGTACCACCATAAAACATGTATATGTTAACAGAAGCACCCAAGGCCAGCATGTCATTCAAGGTTTTCGTAACTGCCCCAGATTTCACTCTTTGAAATGGTTCTTGCCAGTGTGTCAACCACCCGGGATAAAATTCAGAGTTCACTAACGGACCCTAATACAGATAACATTTAAACTGTAATTTTTAAGCATCGTGAAATTTCATTATTTAATTTGTTGCAAAAATAAAGAAATTATAGAATGTCCTTTCATATTCGGAAATTACTTGCTGTTCTATTTTCGAATGTACAATGTAAACGATTCACTCATTTTATCTGATACTTTCAATAGACGTATGCTAAGAATATCTTCGACATTACTTGCAAATTTCTGAATGATTATGATTCAGACGGCTAAGTATGATATTCTCTAATAACACCTACATACGTAGCCTTGGAGAAGATTGTGCACATCACAATACTGTATCTAACAATTGTTGCGTTACATTCACCACTTGCATGCACAGCTGAATAGATATGGCAATGACGGTATGTGTTCCATAAAAATTCGCAACAATTGTCGAAACAGTTGATATATGGAAAATTAATAAAAAAATCATTTGCAAAACTGAACGATTTTAAAAATAGGATTGAAAAAATTTTGTACTATATTGTATTATTTCTATATATTGTATTGATATCAAGAATTATCAAGTTTCTTCACAGTTACGATTTGAAATCAAAGTACAGGTTGTTTCTGCCTTTACGAATTAGTTAGTTAATAGTAAAGCGGGAAACTTGTTTTAACTGATCATTTTACATCGTTACATACTGCGTGATTCCCTGTACAATAGAAAATAAAAATTCCGGTCCAAAAAATTCGTAATGATAAAAATTCATAAAACTGGAATTCGTAAAGTGAGAACTACCTGCATACGTGTATGCATAACTATTTTGTCTCTCTTACCACTTCGTGTAATTATTTAAGAAATTTAAACGTATCTACTCGATAATTAATTATTGACACATGTAATTCAGCAAATCTTTGATATTTTAATTATCCACCGATGTTTACCTTTGGCTCATACAAGCGCATGAGTTCGAAGATTTTCGTCACATTTCCACCCGTTCCAAAGTCTATGGTGGTATAAACGTCAGGTATAGATCCGCAACGAAGCATATACGTGCTCGCTCCATCGGTCGTGTACAAAAGTGCCTTCGTTTCAATATTCTGTTTCATTATGTCCCGCAGTCGACTCATGTATTCTCTGTCGCAAGCATAACTTCCATACTCATTTTCCACCTAAATCAGCAACGAAATTCGACCATTAACACTCACGTTTTTGCTTCTTATCCAATTTGTAATTAGAGATTTTTAAGCATATTTAAAAACACTCTTCAATTTCTAGAACTTCCGTTGACATTTTGGAAATTTTTTCTACGTAACTGAATTATAAGAATTATTTGCTACTGTTGTTGATAATGCGAATACTCTATACCCACCTGAACCATTATTATAGGTCCTCCGTTTCCTCTGAGGTAAGGTCTGACTCTTGTGAATACTTCGTTTAAATATATTTCCACATACTGCATGTATCCTGTAAATAGGAGAAAAATTTCGATGAAGGACGACATGTCGAAAGGAAAAATTGACAATAATTTCAGGATCAAAATTATCGAAGATTCTTACGTGGATCATTTGTACGCAATCTTATATCTGGTACGCGAGTCATTAACCAGTATGGAAGACCACCCTGAATATAAAACAGCGAAAGAAAAATGATAAGCAGGAATTGTTGATAAATTTAATGATAATAATAAAATGATAGATTGTTAAAAATAGCTATTGCTTTAAATGATAAGCAAAGAAGTAGGGTGGACCACATTCTCTAATTATGGTGGTACGAGAAAGGAGGATGTTAAAAAATGGCCAATTTTGGCATATGGTCGGAACGAAAAATTTTTTTACAGCATAATTCTACGCATCCTAAGGAACGAAAAATGTAATTGTCATTTTTCCTGGAAATGATGGGAAAGTTATGAAAAATGCGGTTTAAGATAAGAGGTCGTTCGACAGCCTCGTAAACAACGACGTCCTGCCCGATTTCTGAACGCTGTACGCTCGCAACTGTTCTGGGAAAAATTCGAGGCCTTAACTTCTTAGAACGCGTGATATTTCTTGCGAGCCAAACATAAGAAACGCGAGCCTGGGTCGCTGTGTGTACATCGAGCCAAACATAAAGCTAGGAGTCCTTTCGAGAGTGAAAGTAGCGCGAGTTGCTCTCGAGAGTATCTCTCGCGAGTGGACACTGCGTCTGAGAGTGACTGTCTGAGAGCATCGCTCAACTCTCTGAGAGTTACGACTCGAATAAACAGTTGCTTTGCAAACACGAAGCAGTTTCGTATTCTTGACAGAACTCTCGTGCGAGTAAAAAAAGTCAGGAAAAGAAATTAGTGAAGAAATGAAATCACTGGATACACAGTTAAGAAATGCAAATTCTGTTAGAGTCTTACTTTTTTATTGTATCCCTGTCATGACGATTATTTTATTATATTTACAATAGTTTATTGTAATTTTTATCACTTCGAGAATAAATAATTATTGATTTCTGATTGCTTCGAATATAAGCATCGTGTCATCAAAGAATTCCTGGTTTCGATTAATTTGTTATTAATTATTTTTCGACGTTCGGAAGACCGCAATATACCCCCCGTGGACTCACCAGCGCGACACTCGAACAATAGGTCACAAAAACACTCGGGATCATAAAACATTCGTTACCGGGGATCGAATTTGTTGTAAACAAATTCGGTCTCCCAAAAGGTCACAGTTTTCGTCGACCAATAGCCGAACACACCACGTTTTCCACCTCCATAACACAACCACCAATCAGAACCAACCTAATGCCTATATATACATCTACACATCTGAAAACCGACAATCACAGTAAAACGAGTGCACGAGACACATCGTCAAAAAAAGAATAACCGAATTTCAACTAAACATCTATCAAACATCTACATCAACGAACCGAAAGAAAAACATCTAATAAAAAACATCTAACCCAACAACCAAATTTCAATACACCTCGAACCAGCGAGAACTGTCATCAACCTGCGCCAGAACTTCTGGTCATAAGACTTGATCAAAGTCCACGACGCAACAAATTCCTTGTTTCGATTAATTTGTCATTAATTATTTTTCATTATTTTTGGTTTTTATTAAACACTAATGTACAACAATCTTTGTAAATAATACTCAATATGAGTTTCTAAGTGCTTAATTTACGAAGAGACCATCATTCGAAGAAACGAGACGGAATATGTAAGTTATAAGTATGGTCATACTCTTACATTAAACCGCATTTTTCATAACTTTCCGGGAAAAATGACAATTACATTTTTCGTTCGTTAGGATGCGTAGAATCATGCTGTAAAAAAATTTTTCGTTCCGGCTGTATGCCAAAATTGGCCTTTTTTTAACATCCTCCTTTTAATACGTAATTTAAATGGTTTCAAAGTGTGAATACGATGGAAGAAAAATTTCTTTAATTGAAGAAATGGCAACAAATGAAAGCAAGTTCCATTTTTAAGTGATTTTAAAGTCATATTATTACGCATGTTTAAATGCATATCAGTCTGCTATTACATACAGTAGAAGAAATATATATACATTCATAGGTGACCTAGAAAAGAACAGAAAAAATGGCATTTATAAAAAAAATTGTTCATCCATCTTATTCACCTTTAAAACAATTTAAATTACGAATAAAAATTTTCTCACATTACCATAGCTAGAGAAGATAATTAGGTGGCCTGTTTTACGTGGCTCACCCTATATATTAATTTTCAGTGTAAATTAAATAGGATTACTCATCGTTATTTTATATTAAAATAAAAACTTAATTTTCAAGAAGTTCTCACAAAATCTCTTTCCGCACAAATATATGGACCTGGCCTCAATAAAACGAACAAATCTTCATCTTGTGCGATATTCAAGAATTCTACTAAATCCGCATCACCTGTCCAACGCCATTCATTCTCGTTTGGCTGATGAAGGCTCCACTCCACATAACTGCAAATCAAATTGTATCAAAAATTTTAACTTTTTCAACAGTAGATTACAGAAAATTAATGGAATATATCCGTGTAGAAAGGTTTCAAACGAATTGGAATAGCATTTTGTGTAAATTTGATAGACGAAGAATATTTTAGTTATGAATACAAACCGTAGATTAATTTAATCAGGTGCTAATAGAAAAGGTAACTTACGTAGAAATGGCATTTAGTCCAGCTGCTCTAATTTTTCTCAAACGATCTCTCCAGTACTGCCTTGGCGTTCGAAAATAATGAAAACTACCGGAGACGTAACGAAATGGTTTTCCATCAAGTAAAAATTGATTATTGTTGTAATCGACTTCGAAACCAAATTTCAACTGAGTGTCCTGAAATTTCGAATTTCTGTGATATTAGGCAAATCGTGCCTGATCATCTTGTGCCTTCCATTATTTCATTAATCAATTTAACCGATGAAGTATACACGGTATGCAAATTTGGAGCACATAACGTTGTGTTCAAATGCTTTTTGTAATTATCGATGAATTATTGGATTAAACGAATAAATTGAATAATCAAGGAAAATTTGGATTTTTGTGTTGTGCATTTCGAAAATAAGTTACGATCGTTTCCTTAAAAGTATAAATTTATCGTATAAATTCTACAAAATTTTATAAAAATTATATTAAAATTAAACTTTATTTCACTACACTTTAAATGGAATAAAACAATGGTATATAACTAGTATTAAAAAAAATGCATACACAATGTGTCAAACATCAAGAAATCTTCAATTTCATTCGTCAGTAGTTCACACACACGCTATTGATATAAATAAAATAAATGCACATACACACACGCAAACATAAGTATACAAGGTGTTCACGTTATTAATTAGCAGCCTTTTTTCTCGTAAATGGTAGATTTTTGAGAAAAATAGAAGAGAACAAAGTTTCGTTATTTTTTATATGAAATACGATGTCTTGAACAGATGTTTTAAATGTGCAATACTAAATGACACCATGAATTTTCGTACATATTTAGATAGCTACGATTTCTTTTATATTCTATGAAAGCGGTGAAACGAGTTCAACGACCTGCTATACAATAGTGTTCAAGGTCAGTGAAATAGAAGAACGAAGGAAATACTTTAGAGGCATTATAACACTACCTTTAACATAACTTTTACTTATTACATTTAACGTAATTAAATTTATTTATCAATACACAGTTATCATATTTATTTAAAAAGAATTGAAAAATAAAAGAAAGCAAAGGTGCAACTTAAATTGTACTCTACAGATTCTCGTCAATCAATCAAACACCTTCTTTTCAACCTTTAACAATTCGATACTTCTATTAAGCATCTATCAACAGTTTAAACTACTCTACAAAAAGAAGAAAAAAAAAAAATACACTTTCCACAGGCTACTCACATTGTTCACGTGGACGTTCACTATTTCTCCCAGAGCACCGGTCACTGCCAAGGTCAGCAAAACCGACCACATCCTGTTTGCGACCAAAAATCGTGTGCTCCGTTATCAGAAATGACCTTCTCCACGTGTGTACAGAAGAAAACTAACAAAAGTGAAACCACTATACGAACAAAACAATTCGAATTACGAATTGATCAGTCGACGATCAGAGCTTGTTGTTAACTGTTCCTCACCGTCCGAAAGAAAATATCGCTGACTGACGAGACCGTTTATCGGTGAAATAATTTCGGTAGCGGCATGTTTGTTCGTGTTGATGTTTCCGTGAGTTTGGTCGTTGCCGTTCTCAATAACGGTATATAAACGATCTGTTCGATTATTCGACACGTATAGAAGCCAAAGAGGCTCGTTGGTTCGTTCCAGTTTGTCAACACCGACTGGCTGTCTCTGCTAGGGGGAGTCGTAAATGCGCACTCTGACCCGATCGAGAACAGGTCGAGATATCACTGGCCCGTATAGGACGTGCTACGGGCACTGTACTGATCGATGACTTCAGGATGACTGTGGGCCGGATCGGTCGGCAGTGTTAGGCGGACACGCGTTACGCGAACACTCCGTTACGTGACCGGCAATGGAAACGAAACGATGTAGAACTTGCATGGAAATAAATGTGGTCTCGAGGCCCATGCTCGAGGTTTGCCTTTAGGACTTGCGAATCCACCGATTTCGGACAACGATTGATTATCTGCGTGAAAATATGCATGTGTGAATCAGTTATCGAGAAGTAGCCTTTCTTTCTCCTGGACACGATCCACCTTTCTCTCCTGTGCTTCCAGGTGTACCGCTGATGAGTCTGTTACTTTAAAACACTTTGTACCTTTCACTGATTTGACCGATTAGGATATACACTACCACTCATATGTTCCGCTCCGAAGATGTGACACTTTTGAAGAAAACTAGACGGACAATGCAGTGTATTTCATATATTTAATCATTTTGTTTTTTTAATTTTCAAATAGAAATTCGTTTAGAATGTTACCTGTTTAATTTGAACATTTGTACGAGAAACAGTTTTCTCAGATAGTACGAAAGATCGAAGTTTATAAAATTCTGATAGCACTCTAGTAATTGTGATAATAGTGTAATGTAAAATAGAAATAGCAAATATGTTTGTAAATGTTACAACTCCTCTGAGAATTTAATACTAATTTTAGTAAAAGATGGATAAACCAACATATCGAAATGATCGTTTACCAAAACTCCATCATTCTTTTCGCCTAATTAAGTTCTTCTTCCTTGATTGATGTATGCCGTTATGTGAAAGATTAGGAAGTCAAATATCTTGTAATTTTCAGCTTGTTTCTATCTTGATATTAAGGTATCTTTGAATTAAAGAAACAGTGTTGACCATATGGAATGTACGCTGCTTGAACGATTAGGTGTCGTTTAATGGAATAATGAATTTGTTTACTTTTAGAGATTATATCTATGTGTATATCAAAATAATTAAATTAAAAAAGAGGATTGATTTGTTAAGAGAATTAATCAAGATGATACTGTAGTAGCAAAGATCCAAAATAGAAGATACCAGATTTTATGGAATCAGTTCAATTAACCTTTGTACCATATAAACTGATTTCGATTACGAAAATTATCGGAGTAAATTCGTTCGATATAAACAACAACGATAAAGCAAAAATAAAACGAGCTTGTTAAATGTCAATAAAACGTTAAATATTTCATATCTGCAACTTTGTAAGTATAAACTTATAATAAATGTTCTTATTAAAAACGTCAGTCATTAGACATATATTTGTGATTTCCAGAGACTAAAGTAGTTTTACAAGCAGGATAAGAGGGAGTTTGTTATACGATATATTTTTCATAACTATAGCGTGCACCTTAAATTTCACTACCTTAAAAAAAAGTAATTAATTATGCTTAAGATTACCTCTTTTTTTAGTACATAGTCATTTACCTTTCAATTTTTACTTTGAACATTAAAGGAGAGAATTGAAATAAGGTTTATTTCAATTTATTAAATTCTAATATAGGTCATAAGAATTCGAAAGTTATCAAGATTTTAAAGTTGATTAATTAATTATCTTATTCTGATTATGGTTCGTGAATTTTATTATAGATATATATTTTTAATTATTTTCAAGGAATTACTCCGACAATTTTTCTAGATAATTAAATTGACTTTTCTAAAGTTCAAGTTACAAAGTAATTTTTTAAGATAGCTTTTCTCTGCAAATGGTTCAGGTATATGTACATAAGTATAAGCAACCATTTTTCGCATTTGCTACCATAAATTCCATAAATCAAATTCTTCACCGGTATCTCGTCACAGTTTATTTTTCGTATCGTGTGACGCATCATAACCACAAACATTCTACGTCCTTTTCGTGATAAACATAGGCTTCCAGTTCATCTGTATCATAATATCAAGTCATGGTTTTCAACAAATATGTACTATAAAAAATTTGTTCAAACACAATTTCTT
>NW_017100195.1:1327220-1342276 GCF_001263275.1 Habropoda laboriosa | reverse complement strand
AGTTGATATATTTTTCTGAATTCCACATTTTGTAGAGGGATAATATATAAACAATATAAAAAGTATTAATTGTTAAGTAGGAACATTATTTATGACAATATCAATTACATTATAATACTCCTAATTAATTACATTACCAATTTTAACATAATAATAAATTTGTTCAGTAATAATTTTCAAAATATATGCGTTACTTACATATTACTTGAATACTCAACAACAATACACTACATCATGAAGTTATATTCTGGTTAGAAAGCTTTACAAATAAACAAAATATAATTTACTGATAAGTGATATTAGTAATACGGTTGTTTTATTTCTATAATACATTATTTTACACACTCGATTTATTCATAGGAAGTTTCGTTTTTGGTTTTGTCTTTGCATTACTGTTCTCTTATGAATTGGTTATAAGTGAATGAAAAGCTCTTTACTTTTAAGCTTTTTAATGATCTCTTCTTTTTAAATTTATTATAGGTTATAACGTGTATTACATTGCATTGCTTTAACACCAGATTTTTCGTTTCGCCAGCTATTCGTTTCCCTTATAAAATTTTATTCAGTTATACAGGAGATTCGAGATTAGAACTTTCAGTTGTTTCGGCTGAAGACATTACTTCTGAAATAGATATATTATACGTTCCTTTATCTCCAGATTTTCCATCCTCAGCAACTGTAGTTAGATTTGGGTTTAAGGTCAGGGGATTTATTTGTACACCACCAGTTTCTGAGATTGTAGCTGAACTTGAATCACTTGACGTTGACGTAGGACTTGATGTTAAATCAACTTCTGTAGTGAACCTCTCTATCAGAACACTACCCAATACTGTGGACGGGTCAGCATTTGAAGTAGCTGGTTCCGCAGCATTTTCGGAAGAGTTTTTGCTATTATTTAGAGTATTACTCTTTTCAACTGTAATATTCACATTGTTCGACATATTAACGCATTCATTAGCAAGAACTATTTTAGATGTAGAACTCAATGTTTCGGTAGGTTGTTCTGCTTCTGAGGCGAACGAATTCTCTTCCCGCAAAACAAGGGTTGTTTCTTTGCTTTCCAATGTACTGGAACCACTGTTACTCGATGTATTGGTTGTTACGAATCGCAATAGGCTGGTCGTGAAACGTAATATGTCCCTCTTTTTGAGTCAGACCATCTAAGGAATCTACTCGGGATAGGGGGCTCAGGTAGTGCACGGTAGATTGATAGTTAAGGCACAACAACTTGCTATTAAACTGTGTATTTGAAAACGTGTATAGAGCGCGAAATGTCTCAGCTTACTTGTAGGAAAATTGAGTGTCGTGTCGTGTGGTGTTCGCTATTTTAAAAACTACGTGTGTGTTGTGATTGGTGGCGTGTAGCTGTCGTAGGTGGTGCTGCGAAAGTGGCGAATATGTTCATACATTTGTTATATTGCTTGGTGATGCCGAAAGTCTGTTATATTATCTTAGGGCATGTGGTGCTCAATTGGAATTTTTGGGTGTAGTAAAGTAATTTTCGTGCCGGCTAAGACCTCGCTTTTTAGAACGTACGTTCCCCTTCTGTCACAGAAGAACCTCTATTCTGAGAGGCAGATGCTTGTTCATTTGACCATGTGGTTGGTCGACTACCACTAGATTGTGTGTGTTCTCTGGAAGTTCCAGTACTGGGTGTTCTTGTTGCCTTTGAGGTACTTGATGTATTCTCTCTTGTACTGGCAGAATGTGTCTTAGACTTGGATGTCGATGTTTCAGTTACTGGCTTTGTTGGTCGTGTACCAGGACCTCTACTTTCAGTGGCAGTTGGCGTTTGTTTGCTTGACCATGTGGTTGGTCGACTACCACTAGATTGTGTGTGTTCTCTGGAAGTTCCAGTACTGGGTGTTCTTGTTGCCTTTGAGGTACTTGATGTATTCTCTCTTGTACTGGCAGAATGTGTCTTAGACTTGGATGTCGATGTTTCAGTTACTGGCTTTGTTGGTCGTGTACCAGGACCTCTACTTTCAGTGGCAGTTGGCGTTTGTTTGCTTGACCATGTGGTTGGTCGACTACCACTAGATTGTGTGTGTTCTCTGGAAGTTCCAGTACTGGGTGTTCTTGTTGCCTTTGAGGTACTTGATGCATTATTACTAGTATTGACAACAGCCAATTTAATTCTGGAATTGTATATTTCAGTTACTGGCTTTGTTGGTCGTGTACCAGGACCTCTACTTTCAGTGGCAGTTGGCGTTTGTTTGCTTGACCATGTGGTTGGTCGACTACCACTAGATTGTGTGTGTTCTCTGGAAGTTCCAGTACTGGGTGTTCTTGTTGCCTTTGAGGTACTTGATGTATTCTCTCTTGTACTGGCAGAATGTGTCTTAGACTTGGAAGTCGATGTTTCAGTTACTGGCTTGGTTGGTGGTGTACCAGAACCTCTACTTTCAGTGGCAGTTGGCGTTTGTTTGCTTGACCATGTGGTTGGTCGACTACCACTAGATTGTGTGTGTTCTCTGGAAGTTCCAGTACTGGGTGTTCTTGTTGCCTTTGAGGTACTTGATGTATTCTCTCTTGTACTGGCAGAATGTGTCTTAGACTTGGAAGTCGATGTTTCAGTTACTGGCTTGGTTGGTGGTGTACCAGAACCTCTACTTTCAGTGGCAGTTGGCGTTTGTTTGCTTGACCATGTGGTTGGTCGACTACCACTAGATTGTGTGTGTTCTCTGGAAGTTCCAGTACTGGGTGTTCTTGTTGCCTTTGAGGTACTTGATGTATTCTCTCTTGTACTGGTAGAATGTGTCTTAGACTTGGAAGTCGATGTTTCAGTTACTGGCTTGGTTGGTCGTGTACCAGGACCTCTACTTTCAGTGGCAGTTGGCGTTTGTTTGCTTGACCATGTGGTTGGTCGAGTACCACTAGATTGTGTGTGTTCACTGGAAGTTCCAGTACTGGGTGTTCTTGTTGCTTTTGAGGTACTTGATGTATTCTCTCTTGTACTGGTAGAATGTGTCTTAGACTTGGAAGTCGATGTTTCAGTTACTGGCTTGGTTGGGCGTGTACCAGGACCTCTACTTTCAGTGGCAGATGGCGTTTGTTTGCTTGACCATGTGGTTGGCCGACTACCACTAGATTGTGTGTGTTCTCTGGAAGTTCCAGTACTGGGTGTTCTTGTTGCCTTTGAAGTACTTGATGTATTCTCTCTTGTACTGGTAGAATGTGTCTTAGACTTGGAAGTCGATGTTTCAGTTACTGGCTTGGTTGGGCGTGTACCAGGACCTCTACTTTCAGTGGCAGATGGCGTTTGTTTGCTTGACCATGTGGTTGGCCGACTACCACTAGATTGTGTGTGTTCTCTGGAAGTTCCAGTACTGGGTGTTCTTGTTGCCTTTGAAGTACTTGATGTATTCTCTCTTGTACTGGTAGAATGTGTCTTAGACTTGGAAGTCGATGTTTCAGTTACTGGCTTGGTTGGGCGTGTACCAGGACCTCTACTTTCAGTGGCAGATGGCGTTTGTTTGCTTGACCATGTGGTTGGCCGACTACCACTAGATTGTGTGTGTTCTCTGGAAGTTCCAGTACTGGGTGTTCTTGTTGCCTTTGAAGTACTTGATGTATTCTCTCTTGTACTGGTAGAATGTGTCTTAGACTTGGAAGTCGATGTTTCAGTTACTGGCTTGGTTGGGCGTGTACCAGGACCTCTACTTTCAGTGGCAGATGGCGTTTGTTTGCTTGACCATGTGGTTGGCCGACTACCACTAGATTGTGTGTGTTCTCTGGAAGTTCCAGTACTGGGTGTTCTTGTTGCCTTTGAAGTACTTGATGTATTCTCTCTTGTACTGGTAGAATGTGTCTTAGACTTGGAAGTCGATGTTTCAGTTACTGGCTTGGTTGGGCGTGTACCAGGACCTCTACTTTCAGTGGCAGATGGCGTTTGTTTGCTTGACCATGTGGTTGGCCGACTACCACTAGATTGTGTGTGTTCTCTGGAAGTTCCAGTACTGGGTGTTCTTGTTGCCTTTGAAGTACTTGATGTATTCTCTCTTGTACTGGTAGAATGTGTCTTAGACTTGGAAGTCGATGTTTCAGTTACTGGCTTGGTTGGGCGTGTACCAGGACCTCTACTTTCAGTGGCAGATGGCGTTTGTTTGCTTGACCATGTGGTTGGCCGACTACCACTAGATTGTGTGTGTTCTCTGGAAGTTCCAGTACTGGGTGTTCTTGTTGCCTTTGAAGTACTTGATGTATTCTCTCTTGTACTAACAGAATGTGTCTTAGACTTGGAAGTCGATGTTTCAGTTACTGGCTTGGTTGCTGGTGTACCCGAACCTCTACTTTCAGTGGAAGTTGGCGTTTGTTTGCTTGACCATGTGGTTGGTCGACTACCACTAGATTGTGTGTGTTCACTGGAAGTTCCAGTACTGGGTGTTCTTGTTGCCTTTGAGGTACTTGATGTATTCTCTCTTGTACTGGCAGAATGTGTCTTAGACTTGGAAGTCGATGTTTCAGTTACAGGCTTGGTTGGTGGTGTACCAGGACGTCTACTTTCTGTGGCAGTTGGCGTTTGTTTGCTTGACCATGTGGTAGGTCGACTACCACTAGATTGTGTGTGTTCTCTAGAAGTTCCAGTACTGGGTGTTCTTGTTGCCTTTGAGGTACTTGATGCATTATTACTAGTATTGACAACAGCCAATTTAATTCTGGAATTGTATATTTCAGTTACTGGCTTGGTTGGTCGTGTACCAGGACCTCTACTTTCAGTGGCAGTTGGCGTTTGTTTGCTTGACCATGTGGTTGGTCGACTACCACTAGATTGTGTGTGTTCTCTAGAAGTTCCAGTACTGGGTGTTCTTGTTGCCTTTGAGGTACTTGATGCATTATTACTA
This sequence comes from Habropoda laboriosa, assembly GCF_001263275.1. Lineage (NCBI taxonomy): Eukaryota > Metazoa > Arthropoda > Insecta > Hymenoptera > Apidae > Habropoda > Habropoda laboriosa. The sequence continues at coordinate 1,337,432 of NW_017100195.1, read as the reverse complement.
GTATTGACAACAGCCAATTTAATTCTGGAATTGTATATTTCAGTTACTGGCTTGGTTGGTCGTGTACCAGGACCTCTACTTTCAGTGGCAGTTGGCGTTTGTTTGCTTGACCATGTGGTTGGTCGACTACCACTAGATTGTGTGTGTTCTCTAGAAGTTCCAGTACTGGGTGTTCTTGTTGCCTTTGAGGTACTTGATGCATTATTACTAGTATTGACAACAGCCAATTTAATTCTGGAATTGTATATTTCAGTTACTGGCTTGGTTGGTCGTGTACCAGGACCTCTACTTTCAGTGGCAGTTGGCGTTTGTTTGCTTGACCATGTGGTTGGTCGACTACCACTAGATTGTGTGTGTTCTCTAGAAGTTCCAGTACTGGGTGTTCTTGTTGCCTTTGAGGTACTTGATGCATTATTACTAGTATTGACAACAGCCAATTTAATTCTGGAATTGTATATTTTATGTACTGGATTTGTTTGTGGTGCACTAGAACCTTCAGTTTGAGAAGTAGCTGTTGTTTGTTCACTTGGTTGTGGCTCTTCTTGTAACAACAAGTTTGTGGTGATTTTAAATATATCATTCGTAGACATATGGTTCTTCACGCATTGTTTTATCTGATCTTCTTGTTCTTCACGCCCAGCCTTTTCCGGAATATTACATATACGTTTTAATTCTTCTCTGCTTAAATTGTCCTTTTCAGACAATAGTTCGTTCTTCAACTCTATTTTTTTCTTCCATTCCAAATACTTGTCTCTGTTCCATTTGTACAATTTGTGATAGTAAATTTGTGCCTTCGATAAGTTGCGATGTTTGTGAATTTTATGATTTATGAGCATATTCTTTATTTCTTTGACATTTTCTCGCTTGTCCAATGCATCCTTCAAGTATTCCTTGAATTCCTCTTCGTTAGACTCGTCTTCCTTCGAATCGCGTTCACTGTCATTGTTTCTGCATTCATCACGACGTTTCAGATGTCTGTTCTTTGATTTGTCGGAGGAACTCGAGTCGTCTTCGTCTTTTGATGACTCAGACGAATCCTCCTTCCGAGGAGCCTTTTTGCGACTATAATTTTCATCAGAATTCCATTTTCTGGAATCTTTTTCTCGAGAACTTTTCTCATCAGAATTCCTCTTACTAGTACTTAGTTCATCAGACCTTTTCTCCGTAGACTCTTCCTCGTTGGAATTTTTTTCATGGGAATTCTTCTTGCCATGTAAAATTGGTTTTCTTACCTCAGAATCGGAACTGCTGTCAGAAGAGTCAGATTTGTTTTTTAATCTTAGCAATTTCAACAGTTCCTGAAGTTTCTTCTTGTCGCTTTCGTCGCTACTATTCTCGACACGATGTTTTGCGTTTCTCAATAACCATTGTAGATAGGCAACGTTTGGCGTACTTTCTGCACTATTCAAATTGTTAGGCCAAGCAAGTGATAATTCCTTCTGTAAGTTCAATTCCTTTTGTAACTCTTCCACCATAGACAACCATTTCGATTTTTCGAAAGGAGCGGCGTAGATATAAACGACAGAGAAGGCAAGCAAAACATTGATGATGCCTATTAAAAATAATTATGTGTTACTATCCTTAATATTAAATTAGTAATACGGTTCAATAAATAAAAATTTTCATATTTCTACCATCTATGTAACAATATGATAAAACCTAATTCTTTAAGAATTACTAACTTTGTTTTGCAAAATACAGGGTGATTTATGTAATTAACCATTTGATAACTTCGTAAGTGATAATTTCGGCGACAATTATTTCCGATGAATGTTGCATGGTTTGAAGGGGGCTACATAGTGCACTATGTATTCCATATTTTCTTATCACTTGTTTGTCCAAATTTCAAGGTAATCTTCTATTTTTTAAATGGAAATTAAATTTTTTTCTATCAAGAAAGTTATACACAACTTTCGTTGTAATAAAAAATTTGGCTTTCATTTAAAAAATTGAAGATGACATTGAAATCTGTGATAATAGCGATAAGAAAATGTCAAATAGTGGACTATGTGCTTCCCTTCGAATCATGCAACATTCATCTCAATCGGTATAATACAAATTTGAATTAACATATTTAACACATTGTTGACCGGTCACGAGTTAACTCGTGTTTTCATGCCCAAACGTTGTTGACCGGTCACGAGTTAACTCGTGTTTGCACTTGCATTAGCTATTTCAATTTTTGAAACGCAGGGCAATATAGAATATTGCAGAAGCTTTGTTCATCGTGTTTAGTCGTGTCCGCTTTATTCTAAAAAAAATACTTTTCTTGGTATTTAGGTTTTCATCACAATTCTACTTGTTTAGTCCGCGATGGGTATACCTGCCGCCCAACCCTTGGAATTTGTCAACATGTATTTCTATTGTATATATTTTCGCCTTTGTAATTAGTCTCGGGAGCCGTTAGTTCGTTTCGTAATAGCAGTAACTTTATAACACTACGGCAATCGTAGTTTTTCGATTTAAGAATTTGCTTTCACTTCTTGCTTTTCTTTTATATTAAAAGTTATATAAAAGATACATATGTCCAAAGTTTCATTTCAATTCATTATGTATAAATAAAGTTTATTGAAGTTTATTTAGATTGTTTCACTTCCACATTCAATTACGAAATAATAGCCGGTGACATGAGATAGCTTCTGCGTAAAATTGCCGGTCAACAATGTGTTAAGACAGAATATAAATATAGAGAAAAATGAAGATTCCTTAATTCGTAATTATAAATAGAAATTTCTAATTACAAAATTTTCTAATCATAGAATTTTCTGTTGATTTATAACATCTGTTGCAGTGACCGAACGATATTTAATTTCCCATTGTAAGCATTACCTTTCATTCTGTGAACCTTTTATTAGACACACTTATACTCGACGATACGTTGTTACATTTCGATTTAACTGAACCAAATTTTCCAAGATGCTTTTATATAGTTACCGCCCGATAAATATTCCTTATCGCGTCTTATGGTACAATTTACGACTATTATTACAGTGATTCGTCTCATTCCTCGTGTAATACTCTGACGTAGAGTAAATGATGGTTGCGCATTAAAAAAGGCATCCAAAAATCTTGCAATATAAATTCTAAATAACACGGGGGATCGAACAATAAATACAATTTATTACAACACATATACAGGGATCACATCTGAATCTTTGAAGCGTAAAACGTACACTTGTTACGCTGTATTGTAAGTGGAATGCATATTCTCTGACGGCAATCATAACATAATCAGAGTCGTTTGTTTCTTAGAGTTTAATCCTACCTTATGAAAATATTTGCGTTTCTCTTGTAAGTTTCCACAGCTATACTAGTATGGTGGCAATGAATGTTAAATCAAAGTATGTAATGTTATTATTTATACTAAATTTTATGTATAACATTATCGTGGTTCAATACTATGATGGTTTATAATTAGAAGACTACGTTTTTTTCTATCCAGAATTCATTGAATACCATAGATTTCGCTGCATAGCAGGTTGCAATAACACAGGTGCTAAGCGAGAATCTTGTTCTTCGTTCGAATTAAAACATAACATTCTGACGCGTGTTACACTTAAATGAATTAAATTTATCTCACTTCACGAGGATTAACTTTAAGTAAGTTTTAGGTGCCGAAAGGAGTGAAATTTGGAAAATATTGATATGATTTTGATTAGAACGATAGAGATAGATATTCTGAGTACGCAGTGTAAAGGGGAAAGTAATCGATCGAATAGTTTCCGAGAAAACCATGGAACAGTGTTGGAAAACTTTGTTTTGAGAAAACCGCGTTTAAAGATCTTCGAAGATTTGGTCTTGAATTATTCGAACCTTCATAACATATTCTCCAGGCTACAAGGATTGCAAAAATGCAAAAGAAAATATCGAAAACCAAACTATTAGATCAGCTTTATTTTTGTATATTTTGCCGAATTATTAATGACCGTCTAATAATATTACATTTTCTGTATGAGCAATTATTTAACTCGTTATAAATGAAATTTAAGGAATAAAATGCGTGAAATTTCAATTATTGAAAACTGCTGGTTAAGAGGGGAGAATTTCTATTAATTTCAAAGTCATCGCGGTAAAATATGAAATCGGTGAATTTGGTTTGGAAACGGTCGGGTATTATAGTGTCAATCGAAAGTGACGGAAATGGAAAGTGGCCGCGTAGAGAAGGCATGGGCGGCGAAAGCGAGTGTGATCCTGACCCAGGACACTCCAGTTTCCTCGTAGAGAGATCTGTTCGACAATCGCGTGCCAGGTTAATAGAAATCTCGGTTAGGTCGGGTCAGGACGACGGCTGCGGCCAGCGAAAGTGAAAACGAAACGAAACGAAACTCTCAAGTTGGTCGTGGGCATCAGATCTAGGTGAGAGAAATTGAGGCCAGTAAAAGTGGGCTAGTAGAGCTCTGCCCTATATTTCTGTCCCAGCACTTTCGCTCTCGATTCGTTACCTTCGTGCCACCTGAGGCACGTTCACTTTCGCACGAATTCGAGAATCAGTTGGTCGTTGAATGAATTCGAGGCGAACGTAAATTAAGTACAGAAATTGACAGATTACTCTGAGGTAACGAGCAGAAGTTCACTTTTGTGAAGTTTTATGGTACGATTGTTATTACTATCGAATTAAGAGCGATAGGTCGAGAATTAAATTTGAAAATTGTCGAGCTTAACCGTCAGTAACCCGATTTTTCTTCGTTCGTGAGAAGAATTTTACATGTCGATGAGAGAACCAAAAATTAATAATTATTATAAAGAAATTTATAATAATGATGTGATACGATAGTATAGCAATAAACAAATAAAATGAGAATTATAAAATGTAGATAAATGGATACGTAAGTTCCAAGTCACGTGGCGTTACAGAGGGTTAAAAAAATAAAGATTTTGTTATACGAGAGATATATTATACCTATTACATTTATATAACCCTTTTCTATTCTTAGGAAGAGTAAAATATGGTATCAGAGTTCGGCCACTTATTTCGGCGTCACCCTGTATATCGAGACACATCTCGACATTATTCGTATAAATGTACATATTTGTATATTTCGGGTGTAACGAGATTTCTTTTAATCCACCTAACCTACCTAACCTTAATATCATCACGAATCTTTTTCAGTACTGTGACTCAACGGTATTGTTATACCCAGCATTATCTGTGAAAAAGCACAAATACAAGATTGATGAGTAGCTGTTTACTGCTGTCGCTACGTACTGAAAATTTTGTAATCCTTTTGTGTTACGTGAGAGTAATTTGGAAAGATTTCATTTATTGATATCTTCAATGATCGTATCATAAAAGATTATTCTTCTAAGATGGAAAGAGTTAGATAAGAAATTTCGAGGTTTATGCATTTTATGTAATTTTACGTTCGCAAGTCTACAATTCACCATTTTTTGTACTATTGCCTTTTCTTACTCATATGTACCAAGTTTGCTGAAAAAGTATGCGAAAGTAATACAGCGTAAATATTTGGTAACAGTGTGTTCAAACTTTGTTTAATATCTTTCTTTTAAAATATGAAATGCAAACAATGTTGGTATAATAATGGAGCAAACAGTGTTTAAAAATAAAAAATAGTAAGTCAATAATCTTTTCTCATTATTCAAATCTGTAGGGTGATGGAAATTGTATTAGAGACTTTTCAATTATTCAGTGTACGTTCTACTGATAAGACATACCAGTGATTAGGTGTTTTCAGTCCTACGTTACTTGAATGCATTAAAGAATTTTTACTAGCACTTAAGTTCCAGTTTTTCATTGTACGTTTGTGTATTTTTTTCTTTCATTTTATACAATGTTATTTATTTTGAAATATATTCTTCATGAAAAAAAATATAAGAATACCGTTATCGATAAGAAATAGTTTTGATTTATATTTTCGTATTATGATAACATAAAAATAGTATCATAATACTTGTTAAATATATTTTTTATTGTATTTTCACCGAATTACATTACAAAGAACTGTTGACGCATTATTGAAAGATCATAAATTACGAAAGTTTAATTTCATTTTTTCCACTTTTATTTTATGTGAAATCACTTTCAATTCAATCAAATATACCGCCAACAGTACTGTATTACTTAAAATTAGAACCTGCGATTGTTTCAAGAAAGAAAAATCAAATCTACGTATTTGTCAAACGATAAAGTGAAAAATAACGCGAATGCAGTACATTTTACGTAACTAATAGAAGAGAATCTCAAGGAATATGTCAATATATTTCAGTTAATAAATAATTATTTCGAAAATTCACTGTCATCGCTAGGTTAGGCGACTTTAGTAAGTGGGCTATGAACAGAGAAAATCAAAAAGTGAAATACAAATTATATATGAGATGGCGGATCCAAAAATTGAAAATATCTTGTCTCCTTCTCGATACAGTGTTAACGAACAAGTAAGTACCATATGGGTATTTATTATTCATTTGTTAACTGCACTTAACGTGTAAGAGATTCATTTCTATAGTAACTATTCGATTTTTATTGCCATAAACGTTAATATATTTTTATTGAATTAAAAAAATTTTATTTTCTATTATTCTTATATTATTGTTAAGTTTCTTCTTTATTTAATACTTGTGATATTATATGCTAGTATTATAATATCATTTTGTCATGTTTTGTGATTAAAGAGAGACTATATTCGAAGCTTTAATCTGATGGAGCTCCAGGATTGGACATCAAAAAAGCAGTTGTTGAATTTAAACTTCAGAAGAAGCTTAAGAAGTTTAAGTTTAGAAGTTGGAAGAAAAAGAACTACCTCTTTCAGAAGGAACAATGTTTGATAAAACAAGAATGGAAGATTTCTTAAAATTGACATTTTTCTTTGATCAATCTTTTGCAATTTATGGATGAATTTACTGGTTAATTTGTCTTTAGCCTTATGGGTTGTGCATTAAAAAGGAATTTGTCAAATGTGTGGAAAAATTTCTTTGTATTAAAAGTATGCACATTAAAAGCAGATGGACTTTAATTTGCCAGTAGAATTTAATTTAATGTTTGAAATTCACACTGGTTTTGATTTTGTGAAAGGATTTCTGAGATCAGAAACTGCACAGGGTGTTTTTGTAAATTTTAAGAGGCTTGCTTGTAGAAGATTGTCATTTGCCGCAGTTCAGACTAGAAATGCATTCCATAATGAAATTGCTCTGAAATCTGGATTAATAAGGGTAAAAGAGTTCATTATGGCAGAAGTAGAACATTTTTGTGAATTTAGTAATAAAAAGCATTCAAAATTTGAAACAGCTAAAGATTTAAGCATACTCAATATGTAATCAGATGGATGGAAAGAATGCATAGTATATAATTTTAAGTGATGCTGTTTTAACAAAACTTATAGTCAACAAAACAGGATATTTGAAAACACCTTATAACTATGAATAGGATAGTATAGATAAAGTGAGAATAAACGTGAATAAATATTTTAATGATCTTAAAATATAGATGGGGAAAGGAAAATAATTTATTATTTCACTTACAGTTCGACGAAATTCCAGGTGTTGTAAGAGATTGTTATTTGATGGCAGGCTTACATGGTCAGAAGTTGGACTCTGCATTTAAACAACAAAAATCAATAGAAGCATAGTAATATATTTAATCAGTTTTATTTATAAGAATTTACATTTATGCTATTGTGTACAAATAATAATTACACGGATGTTGTTAATAAGTATAAAATTTTGATTTTCGTAACACCTTCGTAATATAAGTATTTTGACTAACAGCAATAAAAATCAATGTCAAATTTAACACCCATCCTATCAAAATCATGCTTGAAACAAATCATTAAACAGTTTATACTTTTCACCCACTTTTCTTTATCGAATCCATTATGTATAACATTTTGAAGTTGAATATTGACACGGCATACATCTGCAAAACGTAGAAATGGATAGATCGATACATCGATAAATTAGAAATTGATATATCGATATATCATGATTTGTATTGTGTACGTTGAATAATTACTACATCGACTGCATCGTATTTGACAGCACATCTCACAAAGTGTTTTTAATGTTCGAATTTCACCGATAAATTCGAAAATTCGAAGTGACGGTAGGTAAAGAAACAACTTTCTTAATTGATTGTCCAAATCCTGTCGATTGTGCCATAATTGTAGACATAAGTAGACTAGATAATATTAAATGTGATTATGAATAGTAGGGCTAGTTATATTATAAAAAATTGTAATAAATCATACACACTTTTTTTTTATTATCAAATGTCAAATTTAAAAGTAATCGAATAAATAATTTCAGAATTACGAAAAACTACGAAAAGTGAAATATAATCGAAAGTAATCCAAATAATCGATATCGATAATCGAAATATATACTGCTTATTGAAAATGAGAGTTAGTAACGACGTTTATTCATAGATGGCGCAAAATAGTGACGCGTCTTTGAAATATTAATCGCGGTTTCTGAAATTAGTTGTGAAATAGTGCGGGAAATAACAGTGTAAGGCATTAGAAAAAAAGAAAAATAGTACTCGATCATTACGATTTTAAATTATTTCGTCTGTTCGGTTACCTAAAGTGTTCGAATACCACGAACAAAGTGTTTTAATCGTGCAATCGAGATACCATGGTTGTCGAAATCTCAAGTCAATGCTCGTCGATAGTGCAAAGGTATGTATTCGTGTATTCTTTGTAAAAAACTTCTTGTGAACATCATACTGTGGCACTCCAACTGAAAGTGAGAATACTTATTATTTCGTGCACACATTGAAATTGAGATATATCGTTAGTTGTGGTGAAACTTTTACATACTAATAGCATATTGTACTTTCAGATCTGGTGCCCAGAAATGGGCTGTCTTCCAAGCATTGTCCGGTATCATCACTTTCTCAACTTTAAATCCACAGTCAGTTTTCTGTATGATTGCTTCTTCTAAACATAGCAGTTGTAACCACTGCCAGTTTGGGCCAAGTTTTCTACGATTTCAACAAACGTGAGTAAATGTTAAAATAATCTGATGTTTCTTTACCGACGCATGTATTATATGTATGTACGTAGCAAATAATAGGGTTAGGACAGGATACGATGTTTTTGGAAAATGTTTTTTACCAGCTTTTTACCAGCCATATTGTAACAATCGTTTCACGTGTTTTTCTTTCTATTTCGTAGTTCTTTTTTCTTTAGCATAATTGTTTAAATATCTTTCACATTAATATTATTTTTAATGTCTTTTTTTTTGTATTTTCACAATATTGGTTATGTGTTAAATATCATTTTTTTTTATATTTCATAGGGCAAATAAGACGAGTAAATTACTCGAAAAAGTTAAGAGAAAGATTAAGTGGTCAATGTACTTGGCCAGACCGATTAGAAGATCTCCTGTGGGTGTTGCTATGTATGCGTAATTTATAGACAAGGTGGTGAGAAACTCCAAACAGCCGATCGCGCGAAACCAGTCGCATTTCTTGATCCTTTTGTCCGCATAAAATCTTGATTCGACGAGACGCTCAGTATCCACGGAAAGACCTACCATTTTCTCGAACGCACGCCAACAATACACGTATCTCATTGTTTTACGAGAGTTGTACAATGCCAATAGGAGTCGTACACCTTCGTCTGGCGTTAATGACAAGCCTTCCAGACAAATAGATTCTAGGCTAGTCTGTTTGCTACAATGTACGACATACATATCGAATAAGTCTTACTATTTTTGAATAGACACGACGTTTTACGATTTTATATACACAGAGTTTTGTGATAGAAATGATATGGTAAAAAATTTGTCAAGCTTCAAATTTCATCGACATATTCGTTTAACTCGAGATTATTAATTTACTATTTGGATTTCTAATGCTCTTTTATTTAAAATTTCTATCGAACCACGTTATTTGTATTTGTGACAATTGTACGATAGTGACTTACGAGATGAGTTGTTCTAGATGAATTATTAGATCTTTCCTACCAATTCGATCGAATGTCTTCAGACGTATCAGCTGTTCCCAAATATTGATATCTTTCTTGCGTTTTCCGCTGCGTATCAATCTATAAAAACGACAATATAACTTCTCGAATAGGTTTTATTTCATTCTAATCTTAATTTTCTTCAGACAACATTGTACTTCCTTTTTAACACGTTAAGCGCCGTGTCAGTCATCGGTGACTGACGCTATACTTTCCGTTTCGGGCCGCGTCAGTCACCGGTGACTGACACTATACTTTCCCGTTCGGACCGCGTCAGTCACCGGTGACTGAC
>NW_017100195.1:1310989-1327068 GCF_001263275.1 Habropoda laboriosa | reverse complement strand
CGATTAGGTACAAAGAATGTACCTAAATGTTACTTGTTACCAGAAAAAAATTTTAACGAGTATTATTAGAACATATAGCAGTCTTATCGCAACCTCACACAGATCTCCGGCCGCCGGCATACCGGTGAAATCGGACATCGCGGGCTAAACGGAAAGGAAGACAAAAACAGGCTTGGCGCTTAACGTGTTAATTCAAGGCATTCTTAGAGAAAATGTGAAACAATTGAGTAATCAGTTATCATTAAGTCACAGCGATCACTTATTCGCAACATTTTATACAATGCGTTATAATTTATAAAAAGAGTAGCTAAAAAAGAAGTCATTCTATATATGGAAAAAGAAACAAAGTAGAATTCATAATTTCAAGAAAAATTAAGCACCGAAAACGTGTGAATCCTAAAATTGGAAGAATATCAAAAAGTGGAGTTAATCGTTTCGACTTCTGAGTGGCTCAACGGCTGTTTAGATTCTTACCTGGCCAACGTGACGATCAGAGCGTGATTCACTTGTCTCTGGTAGGAACCGGAGTTTTTCGCCGCAGTCGAGTACAAGTGCCAGTAGAAACGGGCCTGGGCATAACAACTTTTTAATTATCATCCACTGCGTGTTCCCGCCGACCGACATCCGTAATTGAGTTCTAGCCGTTCGGGTTAATTGAGTTCTCGGCTTTTGAATCCGCCAGGTTTCCTCCGGTGATATACGTACCTCCCTCGAGGGCAGAGGCAAATTCGACGCCGCCCTTGGAAACGCGGCTCTCTCGCAGTGCAGCATCATTTCCCAGTGTCCGCGATTCTCGCCTGTGTATCGTGCTCTGTGCACCATTTCACGGACCTTTTAATCTTTCATATCTTCATTTCGTTCCAACGATAGATAACTGTAACTTCTCCTTCGTGCGCCCCTTTACGGCGACGGAATTATTACCTGCGAAACTGTTTAATCAGCTCTTCCAATCCAGGATCCAATTCCTCCGCTATGTTGTAACACTTCGAGAGGTACGCGCAGGTGGACGTAAGTAGCGCCTCTTCTCGTCCACATCTTGTTGCAAAAGACAAGACACGTAAGAGACATTTTCTGCGAGTTCTTACATTTTTTCCGCTGTTACTTATCGAAGGTTACATCGAATCCTGTTCTTCGGAAGACGAACTGGATTCCTCCGGTGCGCTCCGACATACCGTGTACTTCTCGCAAACGCAACTGTCGCTTTCTCTGTGAAAATACGCGTCAGTGGGGAAAGATTTTTCTGCATAGAACGCGTTTTGCCGCGTTAGAAAAGTATTACTCGGTGAACGAATTTTCGGAGTTTCCAGAATGTAAGTCCGATTTGTCCGATGCATTCTGGCATACTCTCTGCTTTCCACAAGCACAAACGGCATCTTTCCTGTGAAAATGTGAATCGATGGACAAACACATTTTTGCATATAGAATGCCTCTTTTGTGTTGTAACAATGTTACCTAGTGGACGATTTTTCTGAGTCTTCGACGTCTGTAGCCGACGTGTCTGATGTATTGCGACACACTGTACAATTCCCACCGACAGATTTTGCGACAAATTCGTCTGATGCATTGCAACATGTCGAGTTCCTCACAAAACAGTCCGATTTTCCTATTGTACCGCAACTCGGCTCGCTCTTTTCACGAACACACGCGTTCACAGCCATTGTCACGCGAAAAAAAAAAAAAAAAAAAAAAAATTAAAAGTTGTGACTTATCGAAGAAAAGGTTATATCGCTACGTTTATGTCAAAAAATTTCGTGCAACGAATCGCAAATGTTTCACTCCTCGTGCGAAATAAATAAATGAACAATCCATTCTCCGAGCTTCGCAACGAAAATAACAGGGAATCGCGTCTCTCTTTAAGTAAGTGTTCCATGATTTCTATCGTTATTTCGATCTAGGAGTAGCACTTAACACGGCTATGAATCAGCGCGACGTTTTAAAAAAAAATTGTCGAATAGGCTTCCGAAGGAAAGCTTATCAGCTACACATGTTCCATTACCAGAGACGTTGGAATGCACGACGCATTAAACTGGGCAAAAGATGAATTGGCCCGTTATTAGTCGGATCTTATACCGTACCGATAAGCCGCTACTTACGTACACAATCAAAGAACGTGCACGTTCATCTGTTTCACTCAAAGATGAAGAAACACTGTGAATGTAACAGTGAGGCCTTATTTTTTATTGAAAGGGGTACCCGTTTAATCGAGTAGAGCCACGTAAAGTGCATGCATTCGCCGATACCTTCCTTCAAATCTCGAGGACCACCCACGAGTTCGTTGCCAACGGGCAGACGAAAACAGTCTTTTCTGTTCGAACATTCCAAGGAATATACAGTAAATTCTCTACAAGTGTCAGTCAGTTTGGATTCTACAAGTGTCAGTATAGATGGTCCTACGCCTAGGTCTGCGTCATTGCTACGCCTAATGTTATCTGGCTCGCAGTCAGTCAAGCGTGTAACGCTACACCAGTCGGAAAAACATAATTTCTTTAATTTTACTTGTTTTCATCTGGAATTTTTTTTAACATGTTCCTGAGATTTTTCTGATGAAAATGAGATCAAACACGACATAATTTGAACAACATTTACTTATTAATACTTATTGAGTAATTTATTTAATGTCGGCCTACCTCCACGTAAAAAAAAAAAAAATGTAGGGCCGATTCTACAAGTGTCAGTCTCAAATGTAGGGCCGATTCTACAAGTGTCAGTCAAACGATAGGCCGACTCTGTGTAATGTAATACAGGGCGTCTGTTTTATCTCAATACAGTGAACAGTGAACGTGTTAATAAGTAAATGTTGTTCAAATTATGTCGTGTTTTATGTCATTTTCATCAGAAAAATCTCAGCAACACGTTAAGAAAAATTTCGGGATAAAAAAACGTAAAATTAAAAAGGTTGGTATTTAAATCGCTTGGTTGCCTCGACTCACGTTTCATCCTTATCTTTTATTCGCTGTCCTTGTCTACCTTCGGCAAACTGCAAAGGCGGGCGCGAGGTTCGAAAACGTAGTCCCTGACTCTACAAGTGTCAGGTTAAGGTTCTTTGCGGACTGATGCAAACTACAAAGGCGGGCGCGAGGCTCGAAAACGTAGTCCCTGACTCTACAAGTGTCAGGTTAAGGTTCTTTGCGGACTGACACTTGTGGAGAATTTACTGTATATATACACAAAAGGTTTCTATTTGGACGAAGGTTGCAGTGGCACGCATTGTTTTAAGGCACCTCACAGTACAGAGAAGGGACAAGGAATAGAGGAGGAGAGGTATACACGAGAGAACGAAAAAGCGAGACAATCGCAAGGTCTGAACTCGAACTACGAGTTCGTGGGTGCGGTTCCAATTATCCACAGTGGCTCCAAGAAAGGAAAAAGGACCAGCGTAGCCCTTAGGCCGCAAAAAGGGTGGGGTCCTCTTACCGTTCCCTTTTCTTCCTGTTTCTTCATTCAACCCTCCCGGAGAACGTGTCGAATCGATTCTCCTCGACTCGTTTGCAAGCCGCCCGGCGAGTGACATACCGGATACGTGGTTGCCTTTGCATTATCATCCTTTATTCCCACGGAGAATATTTCGCATACTTTTGACCATCGTCTCACCTCGAGGGGACAGTTTAATTTTATAAAACGAGACGGCGACGGCGACGCGTGACAAGATTGATTTCGATCACATCGCTCTTTCGTCGTGTGACTTTAGGTTAGAACAACATCGTTCTATTTTCCGCTACAAGAGACACACTCGCGTTTCCGTTTTGCAATGGTTCTGCCTGGTGTCGTTCGGAACTTCCACGGGGAATTGTTCCGTTTCTTTCCTTTTTTACACGCTAAGCGACTATTTCTTGCCCAGAGGCTCGTTCAACTGTTCCTCCTTCAAACGGAACTTTTTTTCCCCGTGTCGACGATCTCGAATATAGCTCAGCCACGAGGAAGATTGTCCTCTATTTGCGTCGTGGTAAGATCTGCCGATTCCCCGACTCTGTTTTCTAACGTGAAAACGCTTACTGGAGCGTGGTTAAGAGGCTCGTAGGCAACCGCTGCTTTTGTAAACGAAAAGTCACTCGACGAGAGTGCCGGACAGGACGAAGAGTGAGAGTCGCGCTCTCGCCGAGTTACAGGGTGCAGCTACCTGCGTAGGTGAGCCAGGGTCCCTCCGATGTAGGCTTCTCGTTTTAAAAAAAATTACACGAATCCACCGATTCTTTTTTCTTGCCCGCGTACACGTGACCTTGCAAATTGTGAATTATGTATCAAACAGAAATTCGAATGCATAAGCGAACGACCGTCTATCAGGATGGGGAGGAGAGCTTGAGTTTCGATTCAATTTAAATTTGAACAATTTCACGAACGTTTTTTTCTGCTTCATTCATGAGACGTTTTACAGATGACTATTTCTAACGAGTTGCAAGTGTATGTTACATTTAACTCTCTTCTTCTGCTGGCTCCCACGCAGTTCGTGAAGTTGATTATTTAGCAAATGAGAAGAAAATTATTTTTACTTAGGCGAAGAGAGACGAAGCGCTTGAAACTTTTATTGGAAATGGGTTATGGAAAGAAATAGTCTTTTAACTTTGTAATATGCTATTTATTTACCGACTCAGAGGAAACGTCTTTACGCTATTGAATCTTCTAAAGGACTGTATCTGGGCACCCAAAAAGAAAGTTGGGGTCCACTTATACCTAGGAACTGTTGACTTTATGGTATCGCATTGTGCAGTGCGTGACTCGAAGACGGACACCAGACACATCTGGTGGAAGCCTTGGTGCCTTTGTTTAAAATAACGCGGAGACATTTTTGTCCTCACTTGATTATTTCCATGGGGTGTTGTTGGAAATAATCCAACAACTTTCGACGTTTCTATTGATTCTCAAGTTAACGATATGTCGAAAACCTGAAATACTCGAGTTCCCAAAAATATCAGACATTTTTCAATCTCTGTCGTTAACTCAAGATACTCCGCTATCGTAAACAGCTAGGATTTCACGAACATCGTTTAATTTTCACACGGCGAAACAGCAGAAATTAATTATCTGTTTGATATAAAGAGAAGCAACGCACGAGAAGCAGCACGTACACGGGAATAGCGTGTAAATAGTACCTTGATCTGCGCGTGTGAATATCTGTTATCTGCTTACGGACGTTCCGCGCGTTACAAGCCAATAACTTGAATCGGAGCAAAACGACCGGTGACTCAAAAACTTACGAACGGGATACACCATGGGCATGGTAGTTAGCGTTACATCGGTCCGCGCGATTGCGAGTAACGCGCCACGAACTCAATACTTAATTCTTCCCGGGGCAAAAGAGTCGATCGCGTTATCTGTTTGCGTACAGCGGTTGCAATTAAAAGTCACTTCCTAGATGCAGCTTCATGGTGAGGACGCGCTGGTAACTGTTCCGTTGGTTTACCGGGGCGCCCCGTGCGATAGTAAAGCGTACGATAACGACCGGGTAAATTGTATCGCGAGCCGTTTTACGCTTTCATTTGCATAAATATTCTTCGGTGTTCACGATCTTATGTGAGTTCGAGTGCCGTTGACGCGCCGTTACCGTGGGCAAGCGTGGCGTCCGTTTCCATGCAATTTATCCGCCGAGCCGCACTTTTTATTCGTTCCACCGCAAGAATCCCATATTGCGTCATCGCGTTCGCGCCCCAAGACTTTGTGTAGGATTTTACGACTGGGCGAGGTGTTCTAAAGCTGCTCTATCCGGTTTTATCCCGCGTAAAAATCTATTAAACATCCCGGCTCATTAAGTGCATTCGCTTGTAGAAGGTTATCAAATAAATTGCCGATAAGATGATAGAAGTAATTAATGACGGTATACCATTATAAATTGTAACGCTGATTTAATTCTAAACATTTCCGCGAATGTTAAACCGCCCCCCCGTCCACGGTTTCGTCGCCGATATCCAGCGGATATTTTCCCGCGCGTTATTCGTCCCGCGAGGCCTTCTCCGCTCACTGTAACTGCACCTCTTTCAGGCATTCGCGGCTATTAAGCGTATGTCGCGGACGTGTCTCTAGCCATTTCCGAATTCGTTTTTTCACCTCTCGCGAGCAACCTCTCGGACGGATCGAAAACCACGTCATTTACAAGGTTCCGAGGGCATTAACGGAATTCTAAGTTACCGTGTGACAGGGTTTTATGTCTCTAAACGAGCGCGACGCATTCCTGGAATTTTATTGCATGGTCGGAAATCTTGTCTCAGAGTACCGCGACAGCTTTTCGATCGTTCCCGGTTGTTTCTTCTTCCCGTGAGACTGTGTGTTCCGTTTTCGTGCAGGACACGGCCGGCGGGGTGCGGATTTATAGGCTTTAATTAAACGCTATTCATTAGACTTGGTCGCGCGACTTGGTAGCCGAAATTGGCTCGAATGTCCCCGAAAAGCACCGATTAGGTGGCCCGGGCGTATCGTGTTGGTTTCATTAGACCACACACAGGTAGTCCAACCTTTCGACAGTTCGTCGACAATCGTTTTATAAGAATTTTTTGCGGACAGAATTTCATCGGCTACGAGCGTCTGGTGGAACGTTGGCAAGGAAAAATTCTCTCGGCTATCATTATTCAATTTTAGATCAGCGATTTTTTCGCTAAGTCGTATTATCGGTTCTCCATTCCTGTTCAGCTCCTCTTTAGAACTTCTCGAAAAGTGAGCTCGATGAAACGGTCTGATTAGGCAGCTTGATTTATCTCCTTCGTTCACGAGGCTATAGCTAGTGACCAGGTCTCTCTGCCTCCCTCTTTCTCTTTTTCTTTCTCCCTTCGGAGCGTGCAATCTCGTTAAAATTTATTCATGATCCGGTACCGCGGACGCATCCTTAGCAAGACCCAATCGGGGACTGGTCCGACTGGTCGCGGTCCAAATATTCGACGAGACGGCCTATTTTCCGCGTAATGCGATAGGGGCTTAATACCACTCTCGAACCGGTCGCGAGCTCTGATTTATTGATCGGCGGTATCGACTTTGTTGTGCCCCGGCTAATCCCTCTTGCGTTCACGTTTCGTCCGGCTTTATGCAGGCTCTCTTATTGTCTCGCCGACACGACAGCGTTACTATGAATCTTAAACACGTTAATGGTAAAATTAGGGTTATCAATAAGTTGCTGCTCGTAAAGGAACGATCCCTTTAATGATACACCGCGAGGACGCGAGAACGTCTGTACTAGGGCCTTTGGGTTTATTAAATAAGTAATTTTCGGTCGCGGTAGTCGGTCACGAACGTCTCCGAAAAAGAACATAGACTGTTTTTAGACGTGTTCGAGGAGGGAGGAATGCAGAGAGAGAGAGAGAGATTGGAGCGTCCAAACAAGCCGGTGGTGTGGCTCGGTGTAACGGAGGGGAGGGTCTGGAATTAATCGCGGTGAGTCGGGAAATCCGTTGTGGGATTTTTATTCGGGGGAGCTGTTCGCCTTCCAGACGGTTTCGTGTACTTCAGGAGTGATGCGCTGGCACCTTGTCAGACTTGTAGGCGTTTCGCCTGCCTCGCTTCATACCTTCAACTTGTACAATGGGGTACAACGACGTGGAGAAAGAGGAAGAGCATGCTCGCCCACCTCCGAAACTAATAAGTATTGTCCATCAGGCGCATTGTTTCGATGCCCACGTAGGCCAGCCAACACGTTCGAAACAAGTTACAGTTTAAAGTGCTCGGGTCGTTAGTTAGGCAGAGGGTGACCGCTTGGTTCGTTAGACCGCGTGTGCATTCGGCACGACCACTTTGTTGTAGGGAGTAGTATCGAGATTTCGTTCGAGACGGTGCTAACACGAATTTCAATCCTTGTCCGACGTGGCTTCGCTCTCATTCTGTTTTATTCGTGATTGTATTTCAGGTCGCTACTTTCTGTTGTACGCGTTTCGGTAACAGATACGATTTTTGTAAGCAATGAAATTCTACCAATGTTATTGTAAGCAGATGCTGGTCTGAAATTGAGGTTTTGGCATCTTTGTTATGATACAAGTCGAAAACTTAAAAGTTTGAGAAGATATTGATAGTACGGCGGTTGGTTATGGAAGAAGAAATTGCAAGTTGTATATGTACAAATAGGAGGATTTAGCGAGGGCTAGCGAGAATAATCATTGCTTCGTCCCCTCTGATGGTCGAGTGTAGGTGGTACCGTCGCAATAGAAAGGATACTGGTTAATTTTGTGTATAGTTATCAGCGTAACATTTTATGGATCTTGTATACTGACAGCCTGAGATTGTGGGACAAGAATGGAACCACTACATGGTTGCGAGACCCTGAACTCTATGATGCTGGATTTCGATCTCCGTATCCTTACTTCGACACCTAACTTTGACCATCTTATTCCTACGACCATGGATTTATCTGAAGTTCTAACAGGTAAACTCTGAGGACACCAGGGTGCATTGGAGCTGGACCCACGACTCAAAGATGAGCTAACGCAGTCTCCACTGCAATACTAGTAGCTCGTTGTAATCGAGCCATATTTAAAGTGTATCTGTAAATCAACAATTGGTGGATATTGTAACATTACGTGCACACTTTGTTAGTTCCACTCGTTCACTGCTTCACATAATTTCCAAACATCTACTTTTTGCTAATTTTCATGGTTGGAACAATTTTTAATATTCCCGCGATACCTTTTAATCGGCGCGCAGGTACATTACTATTTACGACTCGGTGAAAACTAACAAACACCGTTTCGCACCTGAAGATATAATCGTGGAAATAATTACGAGCCACGTCGTACATCTTTGTTTAACCTTCCAATAATTTCAGCTTAATATATATAATTGCAAAGGCAATAATCTTCGTCGTTTACACCGCGCGCGCGTTCGTTCCTCCGCTAATTCCACGATTTACAACGAGCCGTAAATCGACAACAGTTTGACTGCGTATTCACTTGTATCCCGAGGTGACTGCACATTTTCCCCGTGTTGTCGTTAATTCCCAGAGTCGAAATATTTCCCCCCCCCGACACTCCGGAAAACGAGTTTCTTTCCCAAAACAGGTGCGTTTCCTGAGTCATGGGATATTCGTTCGTAGTTAGTTATATTGTTGTCCGTGTCGTTGTTCGTTTTCCATTCGAGCCTCTATTTACATAACACTCGTAAGCGCCACGTTTAGACCCCCGTTTAGATTTAACTACCACTTGGGGAAATCATATTAACCAAATACTGCATTCGTTATGCGTCGGTCCCGATGCGCGGGAAATAAATTACCGAGGCACTTGGAACCTGACTGGGGTGAATGGGACGAAGGTAAGAGAGAAAACGGCCCTCCGTATTCGTTGCCCGAAGACCCACCGCGCTTTCGAATTCTTTACGATTTCTATTCAATCCCTTTATCGATCCTTCACTTGGGAATTCCGTTCTCCGGCTCTTTGTTGCTCCCCCGTGGACCGTGCTCGCGTTTCGCCTTAAAGATCCTTCCTAATTGCATAATAGATTGTCGTTGTCATTTGCGATTTCTTTCGTCCGAGAAGCAAAACGAACGGAGTGAAAGAAGGAGCGAGATAAAGGCGGGAGATTGAATTTTTATTTATTTTTTTCTTGCGACAAGTGTTGTTTATGTTAAGTGTCCGAGATGAATTTTATTCTCGTTGAAACTTTTTTTATTTGTGTTTACTGGAAGGAGTGAAATATGACTTGTAGCATTGAAAATTATTTTCGAAATAATGTACAGAATGTATTAAAACGTGTGGGTATAAATTAAGCGTTGAATTAATGGCATAAATTCTACCAATATCATTATAAGAAGATGCTAATCTGAAATTGTGTTAATTATTAATCGAGGATTTCTCCTTTATCACGATGCATGTTGAAAATTTGGTAGTTTGAGAAGATATGGATAGAAAGGGTACAGGTTAATTTCGAGTTTGTTATCAGCGTAACATTTTATCTGCTTTATATTTAACACAAAAGTTTTCTTCAGGTTTACTGGAAACTCTGTCCTTTAAGCGAGTGCTTAAAATAATTATTTTGGGATTCCACGAAAGCTTCTAAACATCTTCTCATTGACTTTTCAATATGTTGAAAATTCGGGATGTTTTTGTGACTCTGTGAGATTCGTCTTTAATATACTAGCACAGTATTACAGATATTTCAGTCAGTATTCAAAAATGTTTATGGATTGATTAAAAAATTTTCTCGACAAGCAATGTTAGAAACGAGATAGAGCAGTATCATGCATAAATTACATAGATACCCGTAATACCTTTTAACTTCTCCGTATTACTTAAATTAATTTTCAAAAAAAACAGCATTACGTTAAGTATCTCAGTTTGCAAATGGAATTATTCAAATCCAAAACTGTTCATAATTCGTCCAAGTATCGAATAAGACAATTTCTCCTGTTCACCCTTGAAACCGTAACCACATACTTGGACACACCCTGTGTAGACGATAAAATTGAAAGAAACCGAGAAGAGAGAAACAGGAACAGAAGAAACTTGAGCAACTATTACGCTCGTTTGCGGACGTTCACTCGCGGAGGATGAGCAGGAGGGGGTCGTGTATTAGCCACTCGATGTCCGGCATTGTTTTCGCAATAAATTCAACCATTGTACAAAGTTATCGTGTATAAATTTCGCTGCCGTGTTGCGAACTGGTGCCGCGGCTCTCTGAAAAACGAAGGGTACGACACGAAAAAGGGGGATGGAACAGGGACTTCTCTCTCGCTCGTTCGCGTACGAAATAAATTGGCCTTTATATTAGCACGAGTCGCGGCATAAATCCCGGTTCTCATTGTATCGGTCCCCGTGGGTGGACGACGCTGCACGTGGGCAAAATCCGCTTCCCTCCGTTTCGAAAGTGGCGCGCGAACGTGGGGGTGGAGAGAGAGGCCACCGACGGAGGAGAAAGAGGAGAATGAGGAGGAGGAGGAGTTAGTATAGAGGTGAGTTCGCGCTTGGAGCCTATCGCGGGAAGAAGTTGAGGCCTGATGAAACCCGTCAGGGTGAAGCACACGTGTTCCTATAGCCGATAAAATAAATCCACTTAAAGCGGAATCTGGGGATGCTGGTTGCGGTTCCTCGCCGCTCCATTTTATAGAGCTGGCTCTCGATAAAGGGGCCCACGCTCCGGCGGGAAAATAGGAAATCAGCGTAGGAAGGTAGGTGAAATGGAAGCAGAGGCCCAGCAGGTGCGTCTGTTACTGCGATTCTGATCGCTTAGATTTCACGTAGCCACCGTGGTCGCGCGGGAATAGCGAGATAGTCGGGAAAGGAGCCGCCTGCAATTTCTGATAAACGTTTCGAGCAGAGCTCCTACTATACGGATATCCGTTATAATCCGAACTTCGTGTCGAAATCCAGGTTCAGATTTTCTTTGTTAATTGCTCAAATATGAATCTTCTCTTACCTAAATCTAGATTAAAGGAAGCGCGTTCATTAAGATTGAGATTGAACAATGCAAAAATTAGTGTTTATAGGAGACCGTTTGACACTCGTATTTACTATCTGAATCCAAATCAGACGAGTACCCGGATACTTGGGTCTAAATTGAATATCTATCCCAGTACTTGTATACTCAAGATTCCTAGGTTTAGAGCCCTACTTTCCTGAAATTCCAACGAAATATCCATCTATTCAGTTCTACGGTATTTCTACAAGCTGTCGCAGCGATCACGATCAAAGATCCCGTGGACCGGGTTTATCGAACGGGAGGGATGGTTCGTTTGCGGATGGCGTGTATGGATTTATGCGTTGGAAAATTGCGATTTAAAGGCTGCTGGCGTGAAGGTTGGTCAACACGGCGGCGAGATTCGCACAAATCGTTGACGCGGCGGCAACGGGGGCCGCACACGGTGTTGCTCGCTTCGGATATATGCAACTGCAGTAGGCGGTGGTGCAGAGCGTCCTCCACGCGTGTACGACGCACGACACGCCGTGAGGATGTCAATTTATATCCGACGATGAATCGTGAGTTCCGGTGCCTACGAGTAAAGAAAGGGTGATACACGTTTCACGGCTAGAGGTGGTTCTGGGAATCCTTGTCCCTCTTGCTCTTACTTTTACCATAGTACGGTACGGGGCGGAATAGAATTCGTGGGGCGTTCAGACAGAGCGCGTTGATACGACGATTTATGGTAAATCTTTCGTAACTGCTTTATAAATTGTGCTTATTATTATCATTATTCCAGCTATCGCGTGTATCTTGATGCTGTTCACTCTCTCGAGTTACGCCGATTGCTTTCTTTTCCACGATACACGCCTCCGAGGCACGAAACGTGTAAGAGTGAGTTTCTAATCCTTTCGCGGGGCGATCGGTCCGATCTAGCGGCACGCTTACCACCGGACGTTTATCGCTCACCTCTGGTTAATACAACAGGCTTAACTTAACGAATCGACAAGATTTACGAAACGTATGTGGCTTCGCGAAGCTGATCATATTTCTTCGTTCACGTGACTCCGGCGGCCGTACTCGTGTGTTGGAAGTAGCCGTTGTGTGCTTCTTGATAAATCGAGGCACGTGTAAGACGATAAATCTTTGTATACCGCATTAGTGCCGCTACTCCGTATTTGTCTCCATTCCTTTAGTATATTAATAAGTGATAATATATTAGACCGCGTGTACAAAAAGGCGAGCACATTTCACAACACCGCGCCCAACATGGTCACGCTGACTCGTGCTCCTTGGTTAATTGTCCCTACTCGATCCTCCTTCCATTCGATCGAGGAGGGGAGTTCCGGAACAGATGATTCCAGTTTCGATCGTTTAAATGTGTGGCTGTGAGCCTCGCGAATCAGGCAAAAGACGAGCCACCGTAGGACGCGTAATCACATTTACGACGAAGTAATTACGTATTTCCTCGTCACTTGTGGCCGTGTTGTGACTGTTTCCTCACCACAGACGATGTGAGCGATGACAAGGAGTCGCGGTCCCAGTGGGAGGTCTTAACAATGACCATCCGCCTCCGACTCGGCTACGTCGCTACCTGGAGAACCTGGGCTCGTGGCTCAGCTATTGATGGCTTCTGATCGCTCTTGAGTATCAAACAAATCAATTAAACATTCACGGTCCAAAATTCCACTCGTTATTTAAATATTCTCCGTGTTCGGTTTAATTCGTTTAATTAATCGCACGAGCCGAACTTTAAGTATTTGCCAATATTTCGAGATACTGTACAATAGTGTCGGTAAAGGATTGGCGTGTAGTTTTCATCTGATCGAGGTTCACAGTCATCGCTAGTCTATCCTCCGCACGTTTCTCTCGGCGAGGTTGTTTTTCTTTTCAATTCATTGATCTACTCGAATTGAACTCTAAGCTGTTGGTCGTGTTCAAACGAAATCCAAGTGAACTGCTAGCAGTCCGGTCAGTTCAGCGGTGAGCTCTCTTCTCGAGAAGTGAGACAGACCTCCTCGCTGATCGTAGGTGGTCCTCTTCGTCGGACGCAACGATTTTAAATTAAAATTAAAGTCAAGCGATCTTATGGTTCTCGTGGCCGACAACACCGCCACCCGCGTAACAATGTTAATGGCCCCGGTGCTGAAATTGCGGGCCCTGTTGCTGCGAGCCGCCAAAACGCTTGTATATTTTCATGGAACTGAAGCACCACCTCGAAAATTGGCCGCGCTTACCGCGAACAAACGTATCCCCTTTAAGGAATGTCGTCTCATTCAGGCTCGTTAACGCGACTGTTTAATTGTCAACATCCTTCGTACCGTCATTCTACTTAATTTTCCCAGATTTTTCTTAATGCAGTCAAACGGTATTATCATTATCGGTTAATTACGTTAAAATACGAAATGTTTGCTTGTATGTTTTTTTCACTGCAATTACGGCAATCCCGAAATTGGCAAATTCTTGCCTTCGGCAAGAAGGTGAAAATTTTAAAGTGACCCCAACTTGGCCTCAATTCTCCTTAAATACAAGTTTATTCGAGGAGTTTACAGTTTACAGTTGCAAGTTTAATTTAAATGGTTTGAAAGGGTGCATAAGGTGGAAGAAAATTTTGTTTTATAAATGCCATTTATTTTCCCTCTTCTGTTTCAAGGTCACCTGTGTGTTTTTACACGATTGTATATATTCTATTCTACTATATATTGTAGCAGACACTGATGTGCATTTAAACATGCATGATAATACGACCTTGACCCTAGTTCGGATCTTTTTTGACTTAATGGCCTTAAGAAGAACCTTAAGAAGGCCTTAAAGTGACCTTGGGCTCTAAAATTTTAAATCAAACATGAAACTTCCTTTCATTTTTTGCCATTTCTTCCATAAAAAAAAGACTCTTCCATCTGATTCACCTTTTGAAATCATAGTAAACGTGTCTCACCCTGTGTATCTTTCCTCGATCAAGTTTCAGAGATTTACCACGGTGCAACATTTTCATCAAACACGAATCTCACACGGCATATATTTGTCGAATTAACAAAAGTTTCAGAGATTTACCACGGTGCAACATTTTCATCAAACACGAATCTCACACGGCATATATTTACGAATTAACAATGTCACTCTACCGAATAGTTTCCGGTGTTATTCAAGGACGAACCGAATGTAGAAAATCTGCGTTATTATTCATACTGAACGGCTAATTGAATCGCAGAGCGAAGACCGGAGAGGGTGAAAGTGGCCGTTTAACGAGAAACGCAAATCGTTGTCCAGGGGCTTAGAACAATTTAACGGCGTATCGCGTGGCGCATTGTTTTAACTAGACGGCCCCGGTCCGTGGTCCATTGTTGATTTTTGCTCATTGTTCATTGTGAGTTCGCGCAGCGGCGACCACTTTATGAGAGGGCGTACGTTCGTTCTCACCGGGCGGCAGATAATTGGCTTCGTGTTTTTCGGAGTGTTACGATGTTTATATGCGCACCGCGCTCGTATCACTATTTCATAATTAGCAAGAAAGTTATTGTTCATGCGGCATGGCGCGGGTCACGCTGAGAGGGCGTGCGTGAAAAACGAGCGGGACCGCTTCGTTATTATTTCATTAATGTCATCCCGGTATCCTTCGAGTGACGCGTATTGTCCGATCGTGACTGTTATATATTCGCATAATTTATCGCCCGTTCTCGTTTCCGGCTAGCCCCAATGTTCAACGGCCATTCTGTACGTCGACAGAACAATTTGCTCGGGGTGAAAACGGGGGGGAACAAAAACGTCGTGTCTCCGTTTCCCATTTCTTTTTCGTCGTGTTTCAATATTTAAGGGAGCACGTCGATATGCTGCACTTTCCCTTCTATCGAATTATCGACCGATTCGATCGTATTAGTTCAATAATTAATCTTTGTAATTGGAGTGCAGCGTAACCTGTTGCACCTTTTCCCCTACATTTACAAGGGAATCGATAGATTTTGACGAAGCGTTGGTATATGGTAATTTAAAGGGATGAAAATTGCCCTCAATGTTGGTGGTAGTAGGTAAATACATTTAGTGTAATATTTGGAAATCTGTTAGAGATAGAGGAATAGTGAAAATTGGCGAATTTTGTATATTTCAAAAACAAATTTAAAAAAATAATTATCTTCATCTTTGAGAACGATTTTCGTCTCTTCAATGTGGACGATTGTCGATAGAAAAAATACGAGTCAAATATATTTTTGAGTACTACTATATACCAAAGTTTGGTCAATATCGGTGATTATCACTTCAAGTTATTGATCACTTCACTGATTCAAAACACAATACTGAAATGTTTCCTCCAGAACCTGCGTTAAGTAGATAATTGAACAACTTTGCTAGATGAAAGACTTCTGAACCTTTGGGGCACGTTTTCCCGTTACCCGATTGAGCTCATCCTTTAAAAGTAGGATTACATTTTTTCTGCATTGGAATCATTCTTGTTTTTCAAAAAGTTTTTCTTCGCCTGAAAACTACTCTAATGTACATGTTCGTATCAGTTGCACGCTCGAGGTATCAACTTTTCACGACAGCGACGCAGATGACGATACCAGCTGATACAGATGCAGCGATACGGAGACAGTCAAACACGCTTTGAGATTTGTATCGCGATACTAATACTTGTAACATATATACCGATACAGATCTCAGTATGTATAGCACCTTTAATTTAATGACGACCACTCGGAATGTAGCTGTTCGCTATATTATAAATATTGAAATATTATACCTAATAATCCTGGAAACGAGCACGAGACGGAAGCTTTCCACGCGAG
>NW_017100195.1:1279537-1310928 GCF_001263275.1 Habropoda laboriosa | reverse complement strand
TATTCTGATCGCATCATAAGCTATAAACACCTTCGATACTACCATCGGATCTTTGTTTTATTACGGACATCAAATCTCGGCAATGATAGCTGCTTCGTGTATTAGAAGGTCCAGTAGGTCTCCTAATCGCCAATTAATTTAACAAGCTTGATTAATTTTCGAGTTAAATTCGATCTCGGTCGATCATTCCAGAGCGAATGGAAACTGAATACAAACCGGGAGAAAATAAGAAAGTAGAACAGAAAATCGGAGAAAAAGAGGAGGAAAGGACGATCGTCAACTGTGGCTGGTATTTTTGCGTTTACAAAGTTTCGGATAAGGTCGAGAAAGTGCAATTGACCACGGAGTTGGCTGTTTCTCCTTAGTCCCATCTTTTTTCTTTTCCTTTTTAGCGCTAAAGGTATGCTAATTCACCGGGCGTACAGGTGCGCGTGAATTTTTTCCACGGTACGTAATCTCGATGCCCTAAAAATGCCAGAGCCTAGAATCTCGAATATTCGCGTCCGATGAATTACCTTCTCGGTGGGTCTACTAATTTTATTTTGATGAATTTCGAAAAGTAGCCCGCGGCCACGAGGCATTAGTCACGGTGTAATTGGCGAAGGGAAGGTTCTATACGTGCGGTTAGCTCGTCGAAGGAATTTCCTCCAAGAGGCATCGTTTGGCTTGCTCGAAACCTTCCTCGTAACGAACCGCTCAAATTGACAGGCATTATTAAGTCTTCCTCCTTTTTTTCCTCTTCATCTTTGACTGCACGTACACGCGAATCCTTGCTGCGCGTTTTCCTAAAATTCTTCGACTATCTCCTCTGTTGGTCGTGTTCGTGATAAGGGTTTCGGTGGTTCCCTTTGAAGCTTGAGAGAAGGAAACGTTCCCAGGGACAAGCTTTACACCCTGTGAAACCTGGCTGTGAGATCGGCCACTCTTCCAACTCGCTTACTCTCTCTCTCTTTCTTTCTCCCTACGTGTGCCTCGTAAAAAGCGATTCGATAAAGATCCAGCCGTTGTTTCTCAGCGGAGAGCCGCGAATGCCGAATAGTTTTCGGTGCCACGTAGCGAAACCTCTCTCTTCTCCTGGTCGTAATCGCGAGCACGGCGCAGTAAATCTCAATGTTTTTAATGACTGAATTCTAAGAAGGGTTACGAAGAAGTGTATTCCCCCAAGCAGACGATACCACGGATGTTCCCGAAGAACAATAGGACAATTTCGAATCGATGCTTTCCGATATACCGCGAAAGCACACGAGATAATCAGGGAACCACCGCGTCGCGGTGCGCTCCATCGACGTGGAGATCGCGCGAGTCGAATTGTGGTTTATTATCGTACCGTAGGATAATGTTCGAGGATTTAATTAACATAGAATTATAAAATGTCAAAAGGTGGGCGTTTCACGGTGAGGAGAGATCTGACTCGGATCTCCGCGGAAATATTGCACCCGCGGGCAATAATCTGTCCCGCTGGATTATTCAAGCGTAGGCCACATTCGCGGCCGGTCGTCGTATTTGCATACACGCCCAATATATTTGCCGATTGCCTTTGCAACGTTTTCTATCGGTGTTTACATCGTACTTCACGGGATACGAAAATACCGTCGTATCAATTACACGCGTGTACCTTTCAGAGTGGAGGTGAAATTAACAAGACGCGTGCAGTAACGAGTGGAGGGGACGGAAACGAGATGGAAAAAAGAAGGTGGAGAACAGAGGAGAGAGAGAGAGAGAGAGATGGTCGACAGGTAAAAACGTCGAAGTGGCGCCACGATGTTCCCGTAAGCGGTCGATTCTCATGGAGAGTCGATTCACGAACGTGAATTCCACGTCCCACACGTTTCCATGGTTTTCAGTTTTGCTGGGTGGTGGTCCCTGGCCACGTTTTTTCCGCAACCTTTCTTCCCCGTTTCTCTTCATCCTTTTCACCTCCCCCCTCTCTCTTCTCTTCTTACCTTATCCGAGGTTCTTTAATTCGCACGCGTGGGCGCGAATGGACCGCGAAGAACCGTTCTGTCCTTCTTCGCAACTACGAGCACACCAGCCACCTCTCTCTTCTTCCCACGGCGGTCCCAGCGCGAGCGCCAAAAGCACGCACTTTTAAACGCTATAATCGCGTGGCCCTTTGGAAGCTAATGCATTCGATCGTTGATTTATGCACTATCCACGTCGAATATATTGGGACTCACTTCGTGTATGAAATTAATTTCGTACATGCCCCGCTGGCCTCGCGGTCATGTAACTATCAATAATAAAACCTCCGGGGCTTATACTCTTCTAAGGATCTTTTCTCGACGATTCTCTCGCTGGTTCACGTCTCGTTCGATTTTATTTTTACTCCCCTGCTTATTCACTCTGCTCGTGCGTCACTTTAGCAGTTTCACTTGCATATAAATTTAATTACAATCCATCCACTTTTACGTTATATTTTTGTCGCGCGGCGGAGCAAAGTCAAAAGACCTTGAAGTGACCTTCCTCCACATAGCCTAATTTCTCTCCTGAAGTACGATAACATCCTCACGAAGCATTATTTTGTTTCAATCTTTACAAATAACGAAGTAATTAAGGTAGCAGAATTAGGTGGGACACCCTGTACACATGGAGGCCACATTTCCGAAGCTTGAACGCTTACTGTGAAGAAGTGTTTAGCACGGTACCAGTGTTGGTGGTGGGTTTAAAAATGAAAAAAAAAAATGGCTCCAGTAATTAAGCAATAAAACGATAGGTGCGATATCGACTGACAATGCCTGACCAAGGGTGTGTAGGCTAAATTGTTACAGACCATGTATCGTAAGGAACGTAGTCCTTCGCGAAACGATTTCTCGACATAGAACTATGTATGTACCGGGTGTCTCGGTAAATCTACGCAGCACACCGTATTGGAACACATAGAACAACGTCGTTCGAGGCAGTTGAATGTTTGTAAGTGGTACCTAAAACGGGCATCGACTGGTGATTAAGATTAGCGATTAGAGGGAATCTGGTAAAAATACCAGAACCTAGATAAGGATACCGTTCGTTCGCTTCCCACACGCCTGTGGCAACGAGACACATAAAACGCAGTCGTGTTAGGGAGGCCGCGGCGGGAGAGAACGGTTGCTCGCTCGCGCGGAAGCATCGAAGTTCCAGAGAACCGATACACATGTCGCCTTATTAATATTGGGCTACACTCGCGCCACTGTCAGAATCCACGATCCTCCCCCTCTCCCTTTTCGCACTTCTTCTTTTCTTTGCGCCCTGGAATCTCGTCTTCGAAGTGTATAATCTTGCACGCGAAGTTAGGGGACACGCCGCCACCCGGCAATCTGCATACGCTTATGCCGCTATACCCCGACAACCGAAACCCTCTCGTGGAAAAAGGACCAAACAGGGGAAGCACGTCGATAACGCGAGCTGTCGTCGACCTTTCTTGTTTCTCGCAGAAAACCAGCCACCACCCCATCAGCCTCTGAAATTCGCCTTGACGTTATTAGGATGGTTTAGGTTGTATCGAGCGACGGTTAGGTCGTGCCTGGTGTAGGTTGTAACACACTTGCCGAGTCGTAACTCACGTACAGACCCGCAACGTTCAAAAGGTGTATACGCGTGAAACTATTCGCCCACAAAGTTCCTCTCTATATCGGGCATGGATCAACTGGTATCCTTTGCTCAGTGTGGAAACATTCAGCGCTGATTAATAGAATTCTATTTTTACCATGTACCTGGTGTCGCAAAAGCTAAACGTCTTTGAGTACGGGGTGCTTGCAGGAGAGAAAACACGTTAAGTTTAAATACTTTCGAGTATGTATCAATCTTAAAGGGGTACACCACACTGAGGCGTCTGAGAATAGGTCAAGTTTGGGAATTCTTTTCGTAGGTAACTACTAAATGAAAAGTTTCATTTTTTTCAGAGGATAAACGTATAATTTTAAGAGTTTTTCTCCTATTTTTAAGAAGTGTATAAGTTAGAAAAGGGAGGAGTTATTCTAGAGGAGATTATATCTCTGGAGGAGATAGAAATCGGAGAGAAAACTAAAAGTTACATATTTATTCTCTGAAAAAATTGAAACTTTTCATTTAGCAGTTACCAATTAAAAAAATTCCTAAGCTTCTACCTATCTCTCGAAGCCTGTGGGTGGTGTACACCCTTAATGAAGGCTACTCTAAAGAAGAACATTGTTCCCTTTACGGTAGTTTTATCTAGAGCTAAGAGAGAAGCAGCGAACAGCCGTAAGTTACGATCCACCACTTTATGTACCAGCACGTAATTAGCATTTTCAGTTTCCCCGGTGTAAATATTATGGGTTACCGTGTCACGTTCGCGGCGCACGTTATAAAATAACCATTATCCTTGCTGGATGACCCGCGATTCGATCTCGCGATATCTCTAAAAGGGATATTCACGATCGTGCAACAAGCATCAGATCACGCGATACCGTGTCCTCTCTCAGGCTGGCTAAAAGTTTCTCTCACGAGTATCCAGTAAGTGTCGATTACCCTTCACACTCTTTACATCATGTTCAAGATCAAGCCTCTCGTGTCCCTCATCTTATACCCCGTATTCGTCGTTAACGCCCGCGTAAAACGTTCTCCCATGCTGAAGCCTATTATACTTACGAGCTTTTCCACAAAACACCAACCTGAAACCACCCACTTGAACACTCGTTTCCCCGAAACGTGTGTCGCGTCTGTTACGCGGAAAGCAAGCCTCCTATGGGTTCTCGCGTTATTATTTTTCCCACCCTCCACCTAACAGCAGCCTCGAGACCACGAGATGGATCGGTGGTCCGGGCATACGTTGAAGTAGGATGTTTTTCTCATGAGCTCACGATGCATCGCGGGGACTCGTTTGGATCGCGTTTGGAAGACTTTACCTCCGCCTTCCATATATGTAATGACCGGGCTCCGAGGGAGATGAAGGGGCGAGCGAGCAAGAGAGAGGGAGAGAGAGAGAGAGAAGGAGCAAAAGAAGGTTCAGGCCCCGACGGAGGAGCGATCGAGAGGGGACGATAAAGAAACAGGCGAAGAAAGAAGGCGAAAGAAAAAGACGGAGGCTGAAGGAGGAAGACGGAACGACGGTGTACACGAGCGGTGAGGCCCAGGAGTATGGGCCCCACCTAGACGCGTGGGACCGACACCCACGATCCTTGCATCAACGTACCGACTCTCATCGCGCACACGCGGCACTTACATATAGCAGGGTTTTACGACGGGGAGACAGCCTGTCGTAGTAATAAGAGGGGCCCTGGCCACGCGCGCCAAGTCTGCCAACCACTCAGAATAGAGGGCCGATCTCCTACGTTCGTACGAATGTTGCTCTTTCGTTTGTGATCTTGCCGATAAGAGAGAACCGATCGCAGCAAAGGGAAGATGAATTGCCGCCGTGAGACTCGTTCGATTTCTAGGGGAAACGCAAGGGAAGTGGTTGGTGCTTGGATAAGACAGATTTAACTTTTCAATTGATTTCTCTTTTTTATAAATTTGCCATGTAACGGGTGACACATTCGAAGGGCAGAATTCCGAGATTCTGGATTCTAGTATGTTGCTTTTGATGAATAATAAATTTAGATACCGTTGGGGTTTCGGAATAGGGGAAATGGGGTGAGTAAAGGTGAAGGTTTCGACGGTTGGTATACCTACAGCTTATCCCCTTAAAAGTTAACGGTCAGTTTGACTTGTTCCTGAAACATTTTTGACTGCGATTGGAATATATGGCGGCAATCGGTTTCCATGGCGGGAAAATTGTTCGGACCGAAACGGAGAGGTTGAAACGGAACGTGAACGACCGAGGGCAGAGTGTATCGGTTTTCCGTTCTCTGAAATTCCTACGGTAACGTTCAACTTGACGCGTGCACTGCACTACTTATTATTCAAGCCTGAAAGTCGATATTCTGGGTCCTACACATGTTACCTGTTAGCAACACGAGCTTCCTGATAGGCAAGACAGATCGCCTTGAGAGAATTGGCGGTGAATTTACAGGAAACGAGTAGGTGTTAGACAGTGGTTGCAGACATTAGAAAGGAACGATTTCACGAAATAACATCTTGCCTATTAGCGGCACGGAGAATAATCGCATTAAGGAAATTGCCCGTTAATTAGGGAGCGAAGAGGCAGGGCGGCTGCTGTGGTGATTAATGGTGCGAAGGTGTTAAGTCAAATCAGAATGTATCAATGCTGCGATTGGTACTTTGTTTCGTTATCGACTCGTCATTGTTTAGGGTGATTTTTTAAAGCGGCGATCAGTGGAACGCGTAGACAAAGTTCCTTTCGGTCGGTATAATTATGCCGTTCGATGGACGCGTCGATAAAAAAAAGCCACATTAATCACGAATCGTATTCCTCGAGCGGGCTCCAACCTGGCCGCTTCAACATTTATTTTCTGCTCCTAAATGCGTACGGCTGATTGATCTTAATCCTGATCCCTCGTACTTTGTTGTGCTTATCTGCTTTTAAATATCACCCGACCGCCCAGCCGCACCGTCCTTTGGACAACTAAATTTGTGCTTCGAGAACAATTTGACGTTGTGGAACGACGTTGGCCGCGTGACGTTACAAAGTGAGTTGCTCTTGCCTTCGAAGCTCTTAAAGGGATGTCCCCCCACGGGAATTTTCGAGGAATAACGTATCGGTAATAAATCCTCCGTAGTCAACATTTTTTCGGTGTAAAATCAACAATTTATGGAAAGGGGTACACGACGAGCCGTTCATATATCATAATTAAACGCCACGGAAATGCACCGAACTCGGACAACTATAATTCTCCCCGTGACTTCGAAACGCGGGCGACTTGTTCGTTCCACCTCCGCAATCATGTTTACGTGTCGCTGTGATCTTAGAAAATTATTAGATATCGATGTATCACTTGCTCGCCAGTTTGTAACCGCGCAAACATCTGTACTTATTGCGACACGGCGAACAAGCGAAACACAACCCCCGAAGTAAGTACGTACAAACGACGTTAAACCGGTGAAAACGAACGAAAGAAAGAAGTAGAGAAATTCGATCAAGATTAAGCTTTACAATCGTCTGTAAAAAGAGGAATAATTCCGTGACGTGTAAACAGTGAGCACTGGTGCATGGAACTCGCAACAAAGATGCAACCGGTGTTCCCCAAGGCCGTTCTTACAAATCCTAACACCGGACCAACTGTAGGAGAGAGGACTGATTCACGCCTGTAGATCCCACGGTCAGATTATTCATGCATTTCGTTTCAAACCCCGTAGAAGCATCTCGATACCGCGTTAATAAATCTGCCTAATACAAGGGGCGCGGCCCTCAGGGGTTCCACAGGTAAGGGTTCGTTCACACCGCGGATCTCGGTGCACGCGTTTTATCGCGCAACCTCGAATAAATCGCAACGTGCCCGTCGATTGTGCCCTCTTCTTTTCATCCCGAACCGTTTCTTCTCGTCTCCTTTCGCCTGCTCCCCTTCGCCTTTTCTTTCTTTGCTTCTGTTTCTTCCTCTTCTTCTTCTTAAGGCTGTCCGTCGGACAAGATCTCGGCTGGTTGTTGTTGCCGAAGATGCGCCACTCGGTGCATCGGCTCGAGTTTCCGGTTCTCCATTGTGCACGCCTTTACGTTCCCCCTCCTTTTCCCTCGTTCTGCCTTCCTTCTGTCTTTCCTGTTCCTCCACCCTTTGTCTTTGTCTTTCCAACTTCTCTTCAGCATCGAATGGAGGATTCTATAAAGACTAGATTGTAAGCGAGACGGCTCTCTTGTATCAAGTTGTTCTTCCAGGCGTGGGCGCACCCCTTGTTCTTTCGCTTTGGACCTAGAACAGTGTTTCCCAAAGTACGTCTTCAGTCTGGTATTTTGGTACTTTTTTTTCTTATCGTTTAAGACCAATCTGTAGGTGTAACGCAATTTTCACCGGGTCCTTCGTCGAATATGCTGAATGCATCTGGACAATTATGGCGGTGAAAGTGACGTTTCTCCTCGGTGTGCAGGATGATATAATTGCTGATATAAAGAAGGGGAAACCAGAACATAGTAATATTTGTTTTTTACGTTTTGGTAAATTTAACGTGTCTGAAATTAGATCGAGTAAGGTTCGTGAATTGAACATTTTCGTTGGTTGATATTTTGTCGAACGGGAGAAATATTCCCAGATGAAAAACTTCGACTTTAATCGAAAGAACGAGATCGTATTTGCTGGAATACATGTTTCTGCATTGGGCGAAACAAAAAGACCACGTAGTCCAAGGATACTCGTTTATCTTGAAATACTTCAGGCTGAACAACGTTCGTCTGCTACCTCGTTTCTCGGTACCTTATCCTTTTGTTCCCCGATACAATATCGACGTAGAATCTCCAGGGACCATTTAGAATCCTAATTATTTTCCTACTGTTCTGGAGCGACTGAAACATTTAAATAACAGATAACCTTTAACCCTTTCGCTGCGCCTACGTAACGCGCGTGACAGACAGTAAATGTTGAATCGTGGCCGCAAATCTTTCGTTTTAAAATTTGTATAAAAATTAAAAATTTATCGTTTCTAATTTTTTTAAATTAAATCAAGGTAGAAGTGCGCAAAGGACAAAAATTAAGGTGAAAGTGCGCCAGAAGGCGTCGAAGCAAATTTTCAAAACGTCTACAGGCGTCAACAGATGTGAAAGGGTTAAATATATTCTACATTTAGTTACCTCGACATTTTTTCCATAAAATTTCCTTTTACCGTATAACGCAAGAGATTGTTTCGTCGAGGTAACACACTTTGGCCACCTAACTTCTTCGAAACGTTCTTTTGTAAGTCCCTCAATTTATCGTTGATCCTCCGATGGCTCTCGAAGAAACGATCTTAAAATATAATGCCTTCGTCCTGTTCGAATGCGTCTCCGGGCGTAATGTATTTTCCGAAAATCAATTTTGCCGTCCCTTCCGGGCAGCCGCGTTATTACCTGACAAATTTCTTTTCCACGTCGGCCACGAAATCGTCCTCTTTTCAGAACCGTTTCAGCCTGTTAGCGCGAATAGCCTGTAATCTGCACGTACGAGGTTGGGCTAGGGTTTCTTGCACGATGGCCAATAAATATCGCGCCCACTCTTCTTATTAGCTCGATCCACCATTTTCGGCTTCCTCTTTCGGACAAACCGATTACCCCGTTGTCAACTTCAATTCGTGAACTTTGAGTTACGCGATTGCTACGTTTAAGAATGATAGGGGAAGGAAGAAGGAATGAAATTTTCTAATCAGTTCAATGATCTCTCGTAGGATGTACTTTCGAGTGGAATCGTCAATAGGTGGAATTAAAGCGATTTATGTTTATAGTTGCTTCAAATTATGCTACCATATTTTTTCACAATTACCATTTACGTCGGATTTGGTGTAGTCAATTCTTAATCTACTCTTGCAGCGTGGGTGAAGTTTAAATTGGAATGTTAAGTTTGCAGTACTGATAATTATTTTTTCATCTCATTCACCCTATGAAACCATTTAAATTACGTATACAAATTTTGTACCGCCATAGTTAAAGAGAAGATAGTTAGGTGGTCTGTTTTACGTGTTCCACTCTGTATTTCCAACAAAATTTCGATAAAAGTGTAGTTGAGTTAGTCTAGCTCCAATGTGAAAAATTTATCAACGTGAACCTGATACTTTGTCTCGTCGATCGAGAATTAACAACGACGTCTTACACAATTTTTAGCTTAACGTCATAAATTTTTTGTCCTCGGTGAAAAACACGAATAAAACGTGTCGATCCTTTCGCACGACGCGGTCTGAACGATAAATGCGACGAATATCGAGCGGTTCGAGGCACGAAGACGATACCGTGGTATAAGAAAAAGCGAGGAGAGAAGAGAGAGAGAGAGAGAAGATGAATAAATAAAGAGAGGCGCGGCGTCGTTCGCAATATGATTAATGTGGCCGATCGACGGCGAGAGAGAAACAGAACCAGTCGGTCCAGAAAGCCGCCTTCGGCTTGGTTCTTCATGGTGGCTTTCAGTTGAACAGGGAACGAAGGAATCGATCGATTGGGCGCCAGTCAGTTTCTCGGTTCTTCATGCCTGTGTGTATGTGCACCACGCGCGGCTCTTGCTGCGTGGAAACGTCACGGATGGACGTGCAAATATTGCGATTTTATTCCCACACTGTACGATAAATTTTCAACGGCCACGTACGATTCCGACAAATTTATCGTACCACTTTCGAACTAAAAATACGATGTCATTCGGTGGTGTTTCTGTATGGGCAGTGGAAGTATAATTTCTTAAATGTGCAATTGTCTTTTAAAGAGGAAGGTGATATTACACTACGTTACAGGTTAGGTATATTGTGATAGTCTTCAAGGCTGGAGCTGTTTGCCAAAAAACTTTGTCAAAATATTTATTGTTCATTTTTCATTCACGATACGTAAATTTCGTTAAATGTTCTTTTTAACGA
This sequence comes from Habropoda laboriosa, assembly GCF_001263275.1. Classification (NCBI taxonomy): domain Eukaryota; kingdom Metazoa; phylum Arthropoda; class Insecta; order Hymenoptera; family Apidae; genus Habropoda; species Habropoda laboriosa. Next base: position 1,300,578 of record NW_017100195.1, on the reverse strand, counting down.
AATTAAATAACACCTGTTAGTTTTTGACTGTACACTTGGTCCACGGATTATTCAAGTCTTAGGAGATGTTTGAGACTTTGGCGGCCTGGATTAGCTGAATTCGAGGCTTCCAGGTTAGAGCCGTGTCCAGTGGTTATTAAATTCCAACATTTCACTTCGTAAGGGTATCGTGACACACTGATGGTCAGTTGAGCAATTAAAAACAGCCGATTTGTAGCCAATGTTGGTGAAACAACGGAATTTCTTAGGTCATTTTAAAAAGATCCGACACTTTTTTTCAATCAACGCGTTGGCAAAAGTGTATCGAATATTATGGAGATTATTTGAAATAAAAATGTTCAATTTCAGTGGTGCTATGTTTTTTCCCAGTTAACAACTTAAAACCGCGGGAATTTTCAAGATGGCCTAATAATAACCATTGGACACGGTTGTATCTCGAAAGCCTCGAATAACTGTTCAAGTCTTGTTTCATATTATTCGGGATTATAGGGTCTCCTCTCGCAAAAACTTCGGATTTTTTCCACGTAATTAGCCCCACTTTTCTGTCATGTTCATCGAGCAAGGCAGTTGTAGGGGCTGGTTTTCTCACAGTTCACCACGCTCGCTTGTCGAAGCTGGCTTTTATTTGGTCGGTGGATCAGCACGCTCCTCTTTCTCTTAATCCTCTCTATCCCCGAGGTCCAGCTCGTTTGTTCGCATCATTAGAGGCTCGCGTGCGGCAATTTGCCACGCCCAGATACAAGAATTCGCACCTTCGACCGGCGCGGATGGACCAAAAAAGGAAGAAGCCCTCAGCGCGAGGTCTTTTCTTATCAACGTGTTGAGAAAGCACGGGCCTCCCCTCGTCCTTGCCTCCCCCAAAGAAGTTCTTCATTTGGAAACAGCCTTGAGTAATGCACCGGGGATGTCCCTTGACCTTCTTGCTGCGGAACGAAACCGACAATGAGATCTTTTTCAAGTCACGCGAGCCAAGTGTTTCAGAATAACGTATTGAAGAGATGCTCGGGCAACGATACATGGTCTCGTGTCCGAAGGTTATAATTTCGTTGTCGTTTGTGACCGGTCCATTCCTGTTTCTCGCTTGCTTCGCTCGATTGAAATTGAATGGCGACAAAATCGAAATGTCATTTTCTTTGAAGACAAAGTGTAACGGCCTTTTCTTCGACGCTTTCTTCTTATATGGTACACCTGGTATTTCCGTTGCCTTTTCGTCGTTCAACGATACAGCTGCACGGCTTTCACCCGTTGCTTCCTTGCCACCCACGTTAGTCTCACCAGAAAAATAATTATACCGAATAATGCTATCTTAGTTGGAATTTTATTGTTCGTTAGAGGTATCGAGCGGTCAAACGTTTCGTTGATTGTTGCGCAACAAGCTTTTGAATTATCGATATAGAAACGTATATAGGTTATTAATACCGCCTTTCTTAGTTTAGACCTTAGCCCTACAAAGCACGGAGGACATTCTACATTGCTTGAAAGGTGGAAAACACGTGGAGCTTAATACATTATGAAACATCTTGAAAAATGAGAAATTGTTAGATAAGACATTTTAGCTAAGGAGGGCAAAACAAAGCTTACTAAAAGCTTAAATGATATTTTCTTGAAAGATATTATTATCAAATTTAAACGATACTTTAAATGGAAGATATGCACTGCTGTGTGTGAATGTGTAAATAGTTAACACAAACGTGGCTAGCAATTTCAGTATATCATCCAAGCTTGATAATATTCTGATCTACTGAGATACGTATATGATAAACTAAAAAAGAAGAATAGGATTTCAAACACGAGTAGTTTATCGACCCATGCTTATTAAGGCTCTTTTGCTTTTTAGAGAGCTCAATTAACCGGTTAAGTTTCCACTTATAAGTTCAGAAACACCCTGTATATTTTTTGCAGCCAAGTGATGTAAATGTTCGACAGTCCTGCATAATAAATCAGTTCCGTTTCACTTCGCGATTCGATCGATCCTTCTTTTTGCGTCGATTGATGCGCAGCCTCGTCGACGCTAATGAATTTTGAGTGGCATAAAAATAGGGCCCCGCTTTTTCCCCCCTATCGTCCATGAAAAGACGTTCCTGGCGTACAATGTCGTTGGTTAATTAATTCGTAAGCTTTATCTGCCGTGGAGACACATTAACGATAAAACGCGTGTTCTCAATATTTCCTTATCGTCGGTCAGATTGAATATTAATTCGACTTCGTTTTGATGGCGAGTCGGTTCGAAGAAATGGTGGACTGGATCGAAGATCGGTCCCGATCGGGTTCGATCATGCGGCTAGAACCGATGTGTTAGCAAATTCGTCGTGTGCCTCTGCGAATAAACTTCATTTGCATAAGTATTTATAGATTTAAATTTACATTCTTTTTTTTTATTCATGATTATCCGGTTTCGTACTTTTAAAAGCGATTTCCCTATTCACACATTAATAATAAAAGGTGCGAGAGTATAATTAAAGGGTAAGGGAAAAAAATAGGAAATGACCGTTTTTAATGATTTTTACCATTTTTAATGGTATAATGCATTTTATTAATGGCAACTGAGATTACAGAATTGTCGAATCACAAATGGTTACAAAGTAATTAGGCTGATACAAAAGGAAATGTTTCTTTGACAGTTGAAATTGACGGATCTTCTGGTTAAAAGCAAGAAATGTCCTCAATTTTCTTACTTGAGAAACGAAGTATCTGAATATTAGGATAATATAGAAATATACATTTCTTATTTCGTCCCAGCATTCTGCAGTGTTCAAATTGAAAAGCAATTAAAATAACGTAAAAAAATTATCTTTCTTCTCACTCTTTTCTTTAGACTTAATTAGAGCATTAAATTTTCACTAGTGGATTAAAGCATTAAAAATTGATTTTCTCAATAAACCTATTTTCCGACATTCCTTCTTTCTTCCCCATTAATTTCAAAACTCATGTACCTCTCACATTCGGTAGTCACGATGCTTAGGAATTCAAAGATATTTAGGGAACCCCCGAAGACAAAGGGAACGGTGGCTTTCACGGAATACCAACAGGCGAATATTTATCATGGACGAGTCCGAAGAGATCCGAAAAAAATCTGCAGTTAGGTAGTTTTACTTCTTCCTTCGTCTCCTTTATATCTAAGGTCGAGCGTGCAAATATTTGCCCACGAAAGCATGGATATACATACTCCTGGCAAACTGCATGCCGTATAGTGAAATCAATAAGCGAACCAGAAAAGAAAACGATGAGCCGAAATGGTGGTTCTTTGTCGCTCCCGAATGACGTGACCAAAAAGTGCAAGGTTCGGTGAAAAATTTGTCGGCAACGAAAATACGAAAAACAGCGCGGTGGGGCAACGCGCTAAACGGGAACACGCGATTCACGGACGCGGAGTGACGAGAACACTGGTTCCGAACGGTCAGTTGGGGCATTTACCGCCATTCCCGCTGTTTGTATTTCTCATCTACCAGTTTCGCCACCCACACTCCGCGCCGTTGGAATTCCTCGTCCTTTTTTCCTTCGGCTTTCGTTCACCGGTGACTAACGTGCCGTGACGAAATGAAATATCTGATTTACACATCTGATGCCACGGCTTGTCCGGATATTCCGCGTTAATGACACCTCCCCGATGCCTGGACGGGAAGAGCAATTCGAGTGTTCGGCCAATTCACGTGTATAAATTGCCACGATCAACATCCAGTCCATCGAGGAATGCCTGTCCGCGAGAATTTATCGTTCCTCCGATAAGAAGCTACACCTTTGTGACGTTTCTTAAGATCGAGGGGTAACGGATATTCGCGTGGATCGCGCGGATCAAATATCCTCGAAGAAGTTATTGTAACTCCGGTGGAATTTCTAGGCTAGCGAGATTGTTCGTAAAGTGAACACCTGTAGCGAAATCTCTATAAACCGGTGACACCGCATGGAACAGGATCGCGTTACGTCTATGCGATGCTGCTCCCTCGCGCGATCACCAAGCGTCCTTGCCTTCTTCTTCTTCGTTTCGTCGCTTTACTACCTCCCTATTGCCACTCCAGAAGCAATCCTAGAAAAGCCGCTATCCCACCGAGCGTAACAAATGTTCGCGATTAAAAGTCGCCACAGCGTAGAAACGTGAATGGCGTTATTCGATATCCGTGCTCGAGTTCACGTTTTATGGTTTCGCCGTGCGCGTTCCGCGAGAGGTTCGGCCTCACTGATCTTAAGTAAATCTCATCTGGAGTGCGCAAGATGCGGACCTTTTAATGAGGATGCTCGCGTTGGTGAATATAAAAGAAGCTAATATTATGTAGTTTGAAACTGTTATTCTTAAATGGTGTAACTTATAGAATCAGCATTGATGAATCTCGAGGTACAGGTTATAAAGTTATTTATGTACCGATCGCTGTATCACGTGCCTTGAAATTTATAGTCTTGTCGTTGTCGTGAACCTTTCTATTTTTATTACATATCTAATGTCTACTTGTTCACTCCTCCACCAGCTGACTTATAACGCCTTCGTCATAAGCGCAAGAAGAAATGATTCATAGGCTTTCGATTCCAATTCCGCATGGAATTTACACCTACTCGCAACTGAGCTTTTACTTTATTCCACAATAACAGCCGTCAATATTTCTTCGATCCATAAAAGAACCACGTGAGAAGCTTTATTTTACGCGTATATTTAATCTTAACTGCTTAAATCCTCGTACGGAAATTGGGTCAATTTGACCCAAAATCAAGTAACAAATTTTCTTCCTCTGTTCATTAAATGTATCATTTGGACTGAAACTTTTTCGTATCCGTAAATATCTGACAAACTGTAGAAGATACAGTTCGACTTATATCCGTGTCATTCGCCTTAAGAATAATTTGAGCAGTGCGTTGAATGCGTCTTCAATTAACGAGTAAAATACTCCTTGGTTTTCGTCTCTATCTTAGATAGGGACAGAGATGCATCGGTTTGGACTTTTCCTAAATTTCGCTACAAACTTTCCAGGCAACCCAATATTATTAAAAAATAAATACACATTCTCAAAATCAAAAATACAACGAGAACTTCTGCATAGACCTAATACACGATATTGGGTCAGTTCAACCAAAACTTACTTATTTCTGCAACTTCACAAACGTCTGTACAAGGATCAATCCCGACACTTATCCTTGAAATTCCATAGAAACCGAAATTCCACATAAAGCGACTCTGAACGAAAAGAATTCGACGAATTTTTTCAAATGTACGTCGCCTAGGAACGTTATTTCATTGCGATGGGTTATTTTGACAAGGCGCGAATATTCAAATGCTGGTTGGCTGGTATCTCGCGACTCGCTCGTCTCCATGCTCCGTGGAAGTCACGAAGCAGCCGTAGCTCGAAGGAGTAGACACGAAGAAACCCGTTCGGTCGCGTGGCACGCCCACGCGTTGCGTGTGTGTACGCCGCCTTACGTCGCTTCTCTCTCCGCTCGTAGTGGATAACTTGCAAGGTCTTCGATCTTAACGATGAACCACCGACAGCAACGTGTCGATGTCTCTCGTCGTCGTGCTCGTCCTCGTGGTCCCGCCTTACGGTGTGCAGCCTTATCTCTCCCCGTCGATGGACCCTATTATCGGGCCGGCTGCTACGAGAAGCTGTCTAATGCACTGGACGATTGGCACTTACGTTTCGTGGCCGTCCATACGGCAAGGTGCGATAATACGGTAGGCGGCATTCGACCGATAGAGTTGTATTCACGGCCATGTCCCGACGCGCTCATTTGAATCGGCTTCTCTATTCCCTTCGCCGAAGGCTTTCTTCCTTGGCTGCGAACACGCGATCCGAACAGAGATCCGTCATGTGGTTAATTAACGAGTTATATAGGTGGAATTTGAGCCTTCGTGTCGGGAGATTGGAGGTGGAAAAAATTTGTCTGATGGCTCTGATGCGTTGTTTTGTACGGTAGTGATTGGTATGCTTCGTGTTTGGGTGAAGAAATTTGTAAATGTGAATCTTACACGAAGTGAAGATTCAGATGGAATAATTAGGAGAACTTGATATTTATTTAGACAGTTGATACTGTTTTTGCATTTTTGTTTCGTTGATTTCCCTTGAGTTTCTGTATTACTATACCTGGGGAGAGGTTTACCCGAAACCTGTATTAAACTTGGACAAAATTGGTTGTTTCATGTTTAACTGAGAAGTGTTTTTGCTGTTATAGCGTGTGAGATAACTCTAAGGCGGGAAAATGGCAAAGGTTGTAAAAGTTAGAAGTAGAGATGGCAGAAATGGTCAAGTTTAGGAGGTTGCGGAGGAGATACATATAAGAACGGGACAAGGATAGTGAATCAGGGAATAGGAAGTGAAACGTTTAGATAATATAGTCACAGCTAGCGAGTACCTTCAAAAAATGTAAAATATGATAGAACGTTCAACGCTTGAACAGAGAAACTGGAATAATTTTTTTGTCGTACACCGTATCTAAAAAAATGGACTAAAAAAATACAGTGATCGTGTTAATAAAGTCGCAACACTTTGCTCTTATTTTACGTTTATTTCATTTCAACGTCAGACAATATGTTCACGTATACACAGAATGTTTCACTTTCGCTATCATGGACCTCTGTCTACCCACGTGATATGGAACGTGTTAAGTCAAGTTCTCCTTAGAACTTAGAAAGTTCTTTCATACGTCTACAAGAATGCCAACTACTTCCCACCACAACCTATGCAATTCCTCTGAATTGAATTGTAAAATGAAGGACTTTTCGCTCGCAGATCGTTCTAGTAAGAAAGTTCCAAAGTAAGCCAGAAAAAACCAGAAAAAGAGGAGAAGAATGGTGCAGATGAACCAGATGGGTACCTATATGACTATTTACGACTGTTTACGAGGGTAGGTCCGTTTACGATGGTGAAACTGTAACCTTGGATCAGGCTAGGTCTACTGCTTTATAGTATTTAACTGTTCGGCTTGTCTGCGCGACCGAACACACAATGTACAGAAATAACTGCCGCGCGAACGGAGCACGCGGTACCAGTAATGAGCAATCGGCTCCGCGATGAATCGTGCCGCGACAAACACGGACCAATTGTTGCCGCGTGACACTTATTGCTGGGATTCGTCGTTTCTCAATAGGGGATCGGAGATTCGAATTTGCCCGAGGTGCGTTCGTGCCGGTAAATGATAGAAGGGCTCACCGATAGTTATACGAACTAGGCACACTCGTTGCTCCATATAGGAAAACGACAAACAGTGATCGCCGCGGTGGCAATAAAATCCGGCAATATGCACGTCGTACGTACCGAGACGATCATTTTCGCGATGCTGATATATACTGGTACGCTTTACTACCGTGGTAGCAATATTATAGCTTATAAATTCCTACGTGCTCGCTGCTATGCCCCTCGAGATATAGATGGGGCACTTAAGCGGGATGTCGTTCGCACGTAATGACGCCTTCAAAGCTTACCTACCAGAGCACAATCTTCACCGTGTCACACGAAGGGTCGTTGATGATTTTCCCACACTTTTTCGTCAAACTTTGCCTCCTGGTTCTGTATTTCGTGGAGTCAGATTGAAACTTTACCGTTTCTACGGTATAGCAAGTCTAATGAAAAATATACCTAGAGTGTAGAGTAATATTTAGCGAGTGTAAGCATTTAGGACTCGACTATTATTTCCCATTCGAGTTTCCTTATTCCAGTTAATGGTAATTTTTAACGATGAAACTAACTTACCCCTGTGAGACTTTTATTTGCTTCCAAAGCTGATGAGCTCGTTGAGAAAATTTTGTAATTAAACAATCGAGAGGACAGGAATAGATACGGAGTCTAATTCTGAAAAAGAGAATCTGCAAGGTGTGCAGAATTTAGAAGGAAAATTTCTAGAAGTCGAAAAGCCAGTCATTAACACAATCTTGTACAAATAATGTTTTACGACGCTACTTTGTTTATTTTGTCTTTTATCAAACCTTTATCGAAGGAGATCGTCAGGTAAGAACAGTTAAAATGTTGTGTCCCATTGCATTTCATGTCGGCCTGAAAGTTCGCCGTTCAACGTCGAATAACAAACACCGTTCGGTTAGCGAACAGTGTACGATGGTATTTTTACGAGTATTGCTTTATGCTTAACCGAAGACAATTGCCGTGCCGCTCCGGGGCAAAAGCGTTAGCTTTACGACGAAGAAAGACAGAGACGCGCTTCTGTCCGAAGTGTATTGGCGCATAGAGATTACGATTTCTGGCAATGAAAGGGGCACCGAGAGTTCGTGGTTTGTAGAATGGAATAGAAAGAAGACGGTGGTTCGTGAACGAAAACGAACGAAGCAAAGTGGGTATAGCGGAGGAGCCAGGAGGAGCCAGGAGGAGGTGGAGAAGTTGGATGAGAGAAGGAGGAGAAAAAGAAAGCGAAAAGCAAGGCGCGCGCGGTCCGTTATCCAAGAGTCGCGTCGTAAAAGACACAGGAGTTACGACGCGAGCGTGCATCCAGCGGTTGGCCAATTGGAAAATTTCTTTTTCGGCCTTCTCTTTTCTTCCCTCTCCGCCCCACACCCCTTCTTTTGTCCATTTTATTTTTTTCATTCCTGTCGCTTCCACCCACGAACGATTTACGAGCGAAGTGAAAGACACACGTCTCTCCGTTTGCCAGTTTTATACCGAAATGACCAGAGGCATCGCGCTACTTTACATATTTAATGGAATTCCACAAGGTGGGGGAGACTTCTTTTCCACCTTAGATCAGCCACCGAAACCAACACGAAGAGGCGGCCCCCCTATCGAGACGATAGAAAAAATATTCGTTTCTCCTTTATTTTTTCTGTTTTTTTTACTCATTTCCGTTCTCTCGTGGCTGTCCGTTCATGGCTTAATAAACCGTATAAACGTTTGGTGGCAGCGGGACGGTTGGGTCGCGCGCAGTCTTTCTCTATTGTTCGCCGCGCGGTTCGTAAAACAGGATACCAAAACCGGGGGATCCAGGGTCGATCCAGAAATTATTCGCGGCCACGATCGTATCTGCCGCTCTTGGGAAATTTACGCGACGATCGGCCGTACGTTCGAGCTTGAATGTCTTCATCGGGCGGGGAAGGCAATCGGCGCGGCGCGGCGTGAGACGATACTCGATCTCCGCGATGCAACGGTTTCTCGTTCTCTTGTATCGCCGTGAATAAACGACCGGTAGTATCGTAGGACGCGTTGATAAACGAGACGGTTGGTCCAAATGCGACGGTTAGTTTGCTTAGCTGTTCTCCATATCGGGTAGACACGCGTCGTTTGCCGGTGCAATTTCGAAAACGTCCTACGTCGGGATGCCGGGGCCGCCGATTCGACGCGATTTTTTCAGAAAAAACAGAAAAAAAAGATCCACCGGCGGATCGGTTCCGCCGGGTAAATAGGCGTTTTATGTATTTTTAAATCGAGGATAAAATTTTCTCCGTGGGATCGCACCGATGGAATCCGCGATGTTGTTTACCCGCACGATCGTTTTAATTTTATGTCGTCCGTATGCCGGGGGAAATTAAGGGCGATGAGATTCCTACCGGATACTTGTGCGACCGCACCGATCGCAATAAATTCAATCGCGAAGGGCAACTTTCTCCGCGGGGGTACGCGTAGGTGGGTTGTCGAATATCGCCTTCGATACTGGTTTCAAACGAGCAGGAAGCATTCGTTTCGAATACGGCGCACGATTTAAGCTTCTTTTTCGAATAGCTCAACGTCCGCGGCCATCCTTTGCTTCTTCCTTGCGAAACACGAACGACACGACGGGAAACTGAACCAATCAGAGAAAGCGAAAAGAAAAAGAAAATTAAGATTTTTTTCATTAAACACTTCGACCATCTGTGTTCCCATGAAAGACCGTTCCCAGAGCCAAACATGGCGGCAGCAAGAAATCGTTCTGACGCCTGAGAGGTCTTCCAGGCATTTAAACTCGTGAGCCTCGCGAATCAGATAATTCCTCGCGCCAATTACGTTATCGCGAAAACGTAAGGGAAGGGGGCGAGAAAAGTCGAACGGAACAAGATAAAGATAACAGAGACAGGGAGGCTGAAAACTTCATTGGCTCGGTGGAAAAATCGTCGATTGGAAAAAGTGTCGGAAGATAGCCGGCAAGTAATAGAGCCGTGTGCTCGTTGTGGACATTATCTGATGGGAATTTGCATCCTCTCTTGCCTCTCGCTATAAATACTCACCACTGCCTCGTGGATGAACCGACTAGATTCGACTGGACTTGACTCGCGGCTCTGTTTCCCTTCGATCGTAGGCCACGAACTCGTTGCTCGATTGCTCTCGACTCCTCGAGACCCTGGTCGCTTTCGTAGTCGAGGAGACCTCGACTCTCTCGGTGGACGCGCCGCGTCGTGGGCCGCAGCGCGGAACGCGCCACGGTATTGTACTTACTCCTTTTTCCACGTGCGCATTTAGCCGGTGCACACGATCGCGCGCATACGACAAATTATGCACTCTCATTTGCATATTTGATACGTGGTTACAACGTCCTGGAGGAAACGGCCATGGTATTGAGTTACGTTACTGCTGCTGGGGCCTTCGGTTCGCAGCGTTTCGTTTCTGTTGCTGGTTCTCTCGGTCGCTCGTCATCGCACATGTACCATTCCAACAGCTCCGCGTGCACCAACTTTCCACGGGAGATCGAGCTCGTTAGTCTCGTCGGCGATCGAAAAATTCATCGCGATTGAAACGGGGTACGCGCGGCTCTTAATAAGCACGGACTAACTAGTAGGTTTATCAGAGCAGCTCTGGACGAAATTATTGAAACAGCAAACGGCGAATGACTTATGTAACGACGTTCGACGGGTGAAAAGTTTCGTTCGATTCGTAGATACGGTATCTACACGTGTTCCGCTTGTATCGCTCGCCGTGCGTCTGGTATCGATTAATTTTCGTGCGAGCTTCGAGGGTTCCAGTTAATCTAGCTTTCTACCGCCGCGTAAATACTCCACGAGACGGGCTTCTCTCATCTTGTTAAGCTGTGATTACGTAATTACGCGATTGGAGAGTATAGTTGTCGCCCGTTTTCGCGAAGTTGTTCGTCGTCGTCGCGCCACCGGTTGCGGCTTAAAATCCGGTAGTTCCCCCGAGCGCGCCAACGATGCAGTGAGATTATAATATCGATACGAAATCGGACTTGTAATTCAAGTAGCAATCCGTGGAGAAGTGTGTATCTTAAGTCGATCGATGTCGTTTCACGTCGCGTCTTACAAATCGACCGTCTTAGCTGCGGCGCGGTTTTCTTACTCTCGCGACTATCGCCGATCGCGATACACCGGCCGATACTTTTTTCTTCCTTCTTTTTTTTTTCTCTCTCTTCCGCCACGGAGAGACCGTGGCGGTCTTAGCCGAAGGCGGTCGCGAGAAACGACAAATTGCACCGCTTCGTATTTACATATTGAACGGGGCAGGCTGCTTGTGGCCCCGTGGAACAAACATTGAGACATGAATTGCGACCAGCTAGCCGGATTAGATCATATTTGGAAAACCGGTATTGGGGACGGCGGACGAACGAACGGCGTTATGCGATCGGGGCGGAAAAGAAACGCGGGGAACCGCGAGATACGAGTTATGCATTCGACTCGTGGCGCATAACGTTCGACACGTGGGACGTCGGGTTAAAATACGCGCGACTTTTGCACCGCGCCATTGTGTGCTCCTCTCTTTCTCTTTACCGGCACGCATACGATCTGTAAAAAGGAGACAGATCATATGGCCGCATTTGCATAATTCACACGTGGGTACAGGATGCGCGTATTCGCCGAAGAGGGTTGAATGTTATTTTTCTCGTTTATCCGCCCGCTTTCGCGTTTTTTTTTTTCCTTTCCCTCGTGTAGTTTGCATTGTTTAAAGGGTCATTCCCGTAATCACGCCGAAAATTTCGGTGATATTCAGGATTCTTTTTTTCGGTGCGTACAATGAGTAACAATGTCAAACTTTTTTCAGTTATTAAGGCACTTACGAAGCATGCAAAACTATTTCTTAAAGAATTATTTCATTGCTTGTTTAATATTGTATTCAATGTTTTGCTGTGCTTAACGTTTCTAGCGGTGCGCCACTTTCCTGAAATCATGCTAACTTAATTTCGTCGATTTCAGGCGTAGAATTTTAGCGACACATTTTCAACACGTTATACCTACATCGAGAAAAGAATCGATTTTTTAACCCTTCCAAATGGGAACACCTCCTTGTTGTTCGACTCGACGATCACGCTTCCACCGAAATATAGCATAGGTTCGTACGGGTAGAAGTATCCCTCATAGTGTCTTGTCTTTTAGATAGTCGTAGTAATTGATATCCGATATCTCGAAGAAATTCGCATGGTCGTTAAGGAGCAAGATTATCCTTCTTATCTCTCGTTATCGTCCGACCGTTGCTCCATTATTGCACGGATCGTTGTTACGATCGACATTATTAATATCAGCGATACCACGTAATATTCATACTCGTTAAGTTTGGATTAGAGGCGGCCCTGTGAGAGCGTCAGAGTATATTCTGCTGGGTGTAGCGTGAATACTCAGATAAATTCAATCTCGAGAATCCATTAAGTGCGACGCACTTCTTGGGCCAGCGTTACCCTACCGTGCGTGGGTGCCCGGTAATGGGAAGTGCACATAGAAACCGTCCTGCCCATATTTGTCTACCATTCGTCTTTTTCAACCTCGGTCTCTCCATCGTCGTTCGTGTTGGTTCGCCTCGAACCAAGGATTTTGTATTCACCCATCTGTATACGTGTGGCCAGGAGCAAAGGAGAGGAGAGCAACGTGTGCGTAGGTCGTGCATTCCTGGCTGTCCTTCGGGAATCACGGTGGCATTAGTCCTTTGGGGATTCTCTAGGTTGATACTGGTCGCACACACTCGTCACGTCTTACCGACGTGACGAATGGATACCGGTGATCACGAGCTTTGATAAACATATTAAGTCGCGTTAAGCCTGGCTACGGGCAAATCGGGGGTAGATCCGAATCGATTTCACCACGGGCCGTCACCTGAACATCCGGAATTTATTCCGTTTTTTCCATCTGTAATCTGTCTAGTTGGGGGACACCGTATAACTTACTCGACCATCTATGCCACTGTCGTGTACGATCGATCGTATCGTGGCAAATTAATACCCTGTAATTTTAGACACTCCACGAATGAAACATCTGCCGTGACATGTATATTAGCTTGGAAAAATCCATGGTTGAATACGAAGCTACGGGTAGCCTACCTTCAGCTCCTTTCTTCCTTTTCGATGACAATCCTCAGCATTTATTAAGTCTTTCTACGATCGATGCGAATTTAAAGTGGCGACGAAGGAGTGTCATACACAAGTCGCTATAAATATTGGCTCAGGCTCGAAACTGTGCCTGCCTGAACGTAAACGTTTGCGATTCGAACATGGCCGACGGTATGCACGACGTGGCAGTAAATTTCGCGTTAAGCCGAAGTCAAGGCAGGTGATTTACGTGAGTACGAAGAGAGACGGACAGAGAGAGAGGGAGAGAGGAAGGGTTCCTCTGCTTTTGAACCGTCAGAATCCAAATCTTATTGGCTATCCTTTAGTTTTATGAATTTCGGATGCCATACGTTGTAACGTCGATATATTTCAATCATATTAAAACTCTATTTCTTCACTCTGTCGTATATTCTCGTGACAGAGTGTAGTCGAGGGTTTAGGCTACGGTGCGGGGATAATTGCGATGTCAACGATCGGGGATGTTTAGTTATCTATTTTTATCATTTTTTTGGGGGTAATCGTTTGAACGATATTATCAAAATGACCAAAAATGTAAACGACATTGTTACGAGCACTGTATACAAAGTGGGCTACGTAAAACGAGCCATCGAATTGTCTTCTTTAGCTATGGTGGTACGAGAAAATTTTTATACGTAATTTAAATGGTTTCAAAGAGTGAATAAAATGGAAGAAAAACTTTTCGGCATGCTTTCACCATAAATTAAGCCTTGATTTTTCTTCTTTGTGTACTACCACCTTAATTTTTAAATTCTTTAATAATTTTGAAACTTCAAAACGAAAGATTTTGCGGCTACCCTTGCCGCAGCGAAAGGGTTAAATGTGTCAGATGAAAAAGTGCCAGTACCCAACAATATTATTAAAATGACTATTCATATTTCTAATTTCAAACATTCTACTTTTCCATTAATCTCTACATTGATAGATTTTCACTATCATTCGTCTAACTTGTCGATATAAGTGCACTTCTTTACGTTACTACCGAAACGCAACAAGTTCAGCTGTCCTCGTCTGTGGACAACGCTTCGTACGCTTTCACGAAACGCGAGGAAGTAAGGAATAGGAATAAAGGTGCTAGTACATTTGCCATGCAGCACGCGACGCCTTCGTAACAATAGGATTTTAGGATGCGTAGGTGGGCTGCACGTTTATTTCGCACAAGACAGCGAGAAATCCCTTGTTTACAGTCGGTTGGTCTTGGACAATCGTGTCTTCGAGTCTTCTTCCCTCGGTTGTATTCGATTCTCGATCATTATTCTCACCGATCAACATCTCCAATTTTTCCATCCACCCAACCATACGCGTTCTACAGTCGGTAGTCGTTTGTGAAATGATACAAAAACAGGGAGAGACGTAACTTGAACATAAATCAGCTACCGGAGAACAATGTCACAGTCGAAACTTGCTACCATGCATCTTTCTTAATGCAGGATATAAGCAGGATCATCATAATTTTTCCTGGCTATAGTTCACAGCTAAACCGGAAACGTATTCCTAATCTTAGGAACGCTTCGGTCCTCACGCGTGCGATTTCTGTGAATAAACCAGAGAAGCCTAATTCGACAAATATTCTCCGAGAAATCCTTTGTAACCAACGTCACGTGGTTGCGCTCTTCTTGTACCTTCTTTTTTTCAATTTCAAAAACCAGTCTCGCGAGAATATGGGATCTTAAATGGATGCCAGATTTTCAAACAAGATTTGATTGTTACACGGACAACGGATCGACTGACATTTTTATGCTCGCCCGGTGAACTGACAACGAACATTCGAGGATGTTTGGCCGTGTCTGGTCGTCAATCCGCGTTAATTTACGATGATTCGAGGGCCGATTGATTTTGTTTTGCAGCTCGGAAACCCAGCGTCTGGCCACGGTGTGACCCCGGAGTCGTGTCCGCCAGTTGAATGAAGTGGCGCGCAAAACGAGTCAACGTGCACGCTCCACTTCACCTACGAACGATCTTCTTATGAATGCCGCTTACTGTCTGCAACAAGTGCATAATCAGCGGGCATTTGAAAACGACCTCGTTATCGTTGGATCGTGTCGCGTCGTGTTTCGATCAGATTCGAGGACACGCCTCGATTCGTCATCGTCTGAGCATACCGGTTCTTAGTGTCGCTCTATGGTTCGTTTGTGACGACGCTACAAGATCCATTTTGATGTTCCTACAGCTAAGACATGGCCCGCGAAAAACACACACTCCCGTTCAGAAGTATTAGGACACTTACCGATTGTGAAACAAATCTAAACAGTCTTTAAAAAAGACTATTGAGCTATTATAGTTTTCAGAGTAAAAAAATTCACATTTTCTTGCATTTTTATACACCTTACAGCCTACAGAATGTGTCTGTCAAACGATTTTTCGAAGTTGGACGAATTGTAAAAGTTACGAAGGTTTGCATGACACAAGACCATGCCACATTTTGTGTACAAATGTAACGGGTGTCCTGATACTTACGAACGGCAGTGTATAGAATGTGTAAAATGCAAAACGAAGGGGCGTGTATACAGATTCGTAGAAGTGGAAACGAAACTGGATCTGTAAAACAGTGTGCTAACGATTTTCCCTTTAGAAGCTGTTTACATTTGAAGTTTTGCGTCAATGTACGTGCATGTGACTTCTTTGGAAAAGTCGTGCTAAGTTTGCCGAGGTAAGAACGAAGGTTCGCAATCAAGGCTGGGTGGATAGGAGGCGGTGTACGAAATTTTATCACGCATTCGGGAGGTTTTACAGCTGCACGGAATCCGGTTAACCTACAATATGTTCGGCGCATAGGTCGTTCACGGCGGTGTGATTTAAATAAATTGTCTTCGATGGACCGTCGAAGATCTTTCCTTTACATTACGACGCCTTTACTCCACATTTATTCAATCGCCTCGCAGAAACTGTGAAGCTAGACACGAGACGTCGCGAAACCCCGCGAGACCGCCTTCCCTCGCGAATTCCCGGCCTCCGGGTAATATCAATATTTTATGGGAATAATGCAGTTGTCCTTCGACGGAATGACACGTTTCTCATGCACGAATACGCGTGTATTTTTTCATTACTCGCCGTGTTGCGGATCGTGAAAAGTATTTTTTTTCCGGAAGGTGTGCGCGGTGCACACGTGCTGTTACGAACGCGGCGATATCGCCGTAACGGTGATCTATATTTTCGCGCACGAAATCGTTTTCCGTTGAAGTTTACGCTCTGCTGGCGTATTTATTAAGGAGAGGGGATGTTCATTGGCCGAACGAGCAGATATCATGTCGAGCGGTATAAGCGACGTCGGAGCAAGGAAATCGTCGTGTCTCACCGGTGCACCTGAGAACCGGTCGCATTCTGCTAATTGGCTAAACAGTGTAACTACCCCGACTTATAGACCGATTTACATCAGCCATAAGAAATTTGTTGCCCCGCTACTTGCCACGGCGGCCATAACCGCGGCTATTACTTTAATAGAATATCGCTAGTGCAAAAGGGCTAGATAGAGGCGCAACCGATCGCTCTCGATTCGCTGTTCCTGCCTTCGCTTCGATACGTCAATCGTTAAACGAACGCGTTTCCAATCCGCTAACGACTAGACATCGGTGCCTTTGAATAGCCCTACCACCGGTGTACGACCGCCCTCTTTGCTCGCAGCTCGTTTTCACCTGTAATCTTACCCGGCGTACAGGCGTTTATTAGTTTTCCAATAATATAACGTACTACTTAAGCCAATTTGCAGGCGCGGCATTCGCGTGGCTTTGACGTGCAAGTCTTACTTCTGCTTTCACTGTTGCCTGTCGTTAACAGCGATTCTTTCGAAGGGGTATTCAGGTTTAGGCCGATTTCGTGATTTCTTTTCTTAGGCCATCAGAAAAGTTACAGTATCGGTGCTTTGTGTATGTCTTTGTTCATTTGGTTGCGTGAAATAAGTAATAAAAACTTGAAATTTTTACAACATCTTTGTTGACTTGTTCTAAAGCTGACGGCTTTCCTATTGGTCAGAAAAAACTGAATCGAGCGTTTCTTTAACCCTTAAGAGTGTCCAGTTTTATGACTGGAAAGCTTCCCTTCGCTCGTGGTGTCCAGACTTCGAGTTAATTGTATAACAGTTATCC
Organism: Habropoda laboriosa; assembly: GCF_001263275.1. NCBI lineage: Eukaryota > Metazoa > Arthropoda > Insecta > Hymenoptera > Apidae > Habropoda > Habropoda laboriosa. The sequence goes on along the minus strand of NW_017100195.1, from coordinate 1,283,317 downwards.
TAACAGTGGCTATCGGCACTCGCGCGTTCTTGCGACTGAACAGAACGAATAGCTTGTTCCACTTGGCAAGAGGAACAAATCTTCGATATACAATTCTGACATAATTTAAGGCCGTACTGAAAGATCCAAGTCCGTACTTTACTCGCTTCCGCCTTCGTTCGCGATACACGGCTGGTGAAGTCTGAGAAACAGCGAGGAACATCCGTGTTATAAATCTCGCCAGCTGTCAATTGCTATTAAATCATTCGTCGAAAGATTCGATCCGTTCATGTTCCTCTTTGCAGTTCATTAGAAGGATTTATAGATCCCTGGAGCCTCGACTGTTAGACGCACATTGTTAGCTGTAATGAAGATCTAATCCAGGACGCGCAAAACAAACGCGAAGGGTGCGAAGGATTAGTTCATCGCTCAGGGCTGACGTAGCCGACCCCTCTAAGGATAACACTATCCTATTAATTAGCCGCGTCGAAGCGTCGAGACCGATTAAATCGGAATAGCGAGCTCGTTTCGCGGGGGCGTTTCTTCACTCTGTTTAAGGCCGCATTAATTGCCCGTGAAAACGCCCCCGCGCACACACGAGACCCGGTTTCGCTACAGTTCATTAGGGTCCACTGCGGGTAACTCCGGTTGAATCTGATGCCACGAAAATAAATCCTGCCGGATGGACGCCTCTGTTCGACCGTTCAACGAGGCGCCATCTTGAAGAGCAAAGAGAGACCCACGCGGAAGTTTACCGTGTTCCGCCATCGTTCCTGTCTCTCTCACTCTGCACGGTCGTTACGCTATTCACCATCCTTTCTGCCGTATTATCAACGCCCATTCGATCTATACGAGAGATCGATTCTCGTCGACGGTTCGTTTGATGCTTCAATTTTCACCCAATGGCGTAGGATTCACCGGCAACAGTTTCACCTGTTTTACTTAGCTCTTCAGATTTTATGCAAATGGAATTTATATTATATTCTAATTGAACGATTCGAACAATTTTTCATTTCTGGGTATTCGTTATTTCCATGATATTTTTATAGTTTATATATATCGATATTTTTTCTGAATAAAATTACTAGGTAAAAGAAATTACCGCTCATAAGTTTAATCACGCAACGCAAAAGTGCGATGTAATTGTATTCAGTTTAATTGCCAATTCCGCTTATCAAATTCAGTTTCATATCGAACTCAGCAAAGTGAAGATTATCAATCTCGTCTAATTCATTTTTTCCCTATAGTTGCCTTCAGTTTTGCTGCATTTTAAAAGGTGCGATTAAACCTCCGAGTGGCACTGTACATTTTTAATTAAAAAATTACACAGCTGCTGTAAAAATATCGCAATTTCGAGAACGAATGGCGCACTTGCGACTGACTTTGCGCGAAACTTTAATTTTGAATATTCATAGGGTGACAATCTCGAGGTAAAAAGTTGAGTGATTTAAATTAATAGCGCCCTTTAAACGTCGGGCTCCAAACATTTTGATTCTATGTCTGACAACGCGGCGTGAAATAACATATTCGAATCCTTTGAAGCGGGTACGCGGTCGTTGCTTTATCGCATTCCGATCACAATAAATTAATAAACACACTTTTTTTTCCCCCTTTGCTCGCGCCACGGAGATCGTTCGACTGCGATATTAGCGGTTTATTAATTTATTTTTTCTTTATTAGCCGGACGAGTCGCGCCCACCAGTAATCAGGGATCTGTAATTAGTCGAACATGCTGTCTGTCCATAGCGATTTATGCCGTGCCCCCGGGGATAACTTCCCCTTACTCCCCTATCCCTTTTCGTTCCTTCCCTCCACCAACGCTTCTTCTTCTTCTTCTTCGATTCTTTCGCGGTGGATATCGGCGTTGCTCGTTCAGGCATCCTTGTCATCGTCGAATCTTCCTTCGAGGAACGACGAATTCCTCGCCTTCTTCCTCCTATCGCTGCGACTTATCCCAGAACAGCGTAATTGCTGGTTTAGACCAGAAAACCACCCTCGTACGGCGGCGACTGATCGATCGTTCGTTCTCTGTTGCGCCTTGAATTTCGTTACAGCCAAGTTTCCTTCGTTAACGTGAGACGTTGCAGGCAAACATATTCCGGTGTTCTTCTCAAACACGTGATTATACCCGATCGTTTAACTCTTTCACTGCTGTCGACGCTTATAGGCGCCTATAAGCGTTTTCAAAATTTACTCGCACTGCATCCCCGATGCCTATAGGCGCTTTGAAAATTTACCGACACTGTGCCCTTCACGCCTATAGGCGCTTTGAAAATGTGCTCGCACCGTAACTTTGGCGCCTATAGGCATTTTGAAAATTTTCTCGCACTATAATTTCGACGCCTATAGGCGTTTTGAAAATTATCTCGCACCGTAGGTACTCATGGCGCCTACGGGCGTTTTGATAATGCGCTCGAATGAAGTTGGAAAGTCCACGTGAACGACACTTATTCCTCGCAATCCAGCAATATCGAACTTTCGATTTCATCGATGTTCGCATGAACAAATATCCGATACAATGAACCGTTCGAGAAGAGAGAGACGTCTGGCAGATCGAACGCATAGAAGAAGCTCGTAACTCCTGGTCAATTATGATCTCGAAAGGATGGGGCAATTTAGATGCAATCGTTTGTCCAGGAAGCCTTTAAGGCGTTCGCGTGCACCTCTTATCCCGCTTTTCGGCTGCCCTTAACGAGCACTGCGTTCCGATAAACACGCGAGATAAGAATCTCCTCGCGGCAGAGTGTTCGTCCTTTGACAAACAAGTGGAAAGGAGAAAGAGCGAGAAGGAGAAGTATTGCCTAATCAGGTGAGCCTGGGAAGTTTTTTCAAATTTGTCGATACATTTATTACGATTAGGAATTACGGCCTATTATCCACTTACGGCCTTTTTCGCAAAGTTCATCCAACTAGCCGACCGTTTTTATCTTCCTGTGGGATAAATCGTGCGCTGATCTAATCCATACACTCGTAATTAAAGGAGAAATACAGTTACGAATCAACGAGATGTGCTATACTATTATTCACACCGTGTAAATAATTCATTGACGCGCTCGATGCTGCAAGTACTTACTTACATGACAAGAAGCTATCGATCGTCGAACAGAAATGTGAATCACCGCTCGCGGGAAGACCGATAAATGGGACGCGTATATTAACATTTATCTCGGCCTCCTTCTGACTAAATTCTGACGTCGCAAGAACGATCGTTACGATACTTCATTTTAATAACGTTTTAAGAAAAAAAACCACTTCCTTTTGTAATTAAGTTTAAAAATTTGAATTTTGACCAGTTTTTGAAACGAAATACTCCACTGTGCGTCACGGTGACGAATATTGCAGCGTAGAGGTTAAAAACGATCTAGTACTGCGCTGACACATTTGTGAAACGGAACGTGACTCTTCAAAAAATGAATATTATTCAACTTGCAAAATGGTTCAGGAGATACGAAGGATATACGAATTTGCTCTGTTATCTTTGCTCGAATTTAAGACGTCCAGACGTCTGTCAATGACCACACCGTCCTCTTTCCCGCGTCTCGTTTCTTTTCCTCGCTCGAATAGATTCCCCCGTGGATTCTGTCGCTTTAAACGAAAAGCGGCACCGTGATGAGAAAAAAAAAAGAAGGATATTATCGTCAGGCAGTCGTAATAATGGACGGTGGTTGGAAATCCGAGGGGAAAAGGCCGCGTAATTACACGGCAATACACCGGGTCTCCAGCGGGTTAAGATTCGAGGTATCCCGTCGCGAGAATCGTTCGATCGTTCAGCGAACGGGATCGTCCACCGAAGGGAAAAGA
>NW_017100195.1:1232990-1279511 GCF_001263275.1 Habropoda laboriosa | reverse complement strand
CCGAAGGGAAAAGAGTGTTCCCTCCTCGCTGTATTTACATTTCTCGTCGCACGTACCTCATCGGCCGCAATAAAGATCCGTACAATTACGCCTGTACATTTTTCTTCGCGAGAGTTTAATTCCATCTTGTCCGCGTTTCCTGCGCGCCGTTTACGGTTCACCGGCCGTAGCCACACGTTCTTATCGTGCCGAATGACTTATCGTTTAAACAGCGCCCTTTTGGCGAGAGAGAGCCAGTGCACCTCGTAACAACCTAAATTAAGTCCGCGCGCGCGTTCGTCTCTCACCCGTATTTCATTTCCACCGGCGCGGCGCAGGCGAGCGCGTGTGCACGCTCGTTTTCTCGGTTTAAGATTACCGCCATGCTACCCTGGACCTGAACGGTCACCATTAAAAGAAGGCTTCTTTCTCCGACCACGCTGTACCACGCTGGTCTCTACTACAGGGAACACGGGTTGGATATCGCCGCGTGTGAACGTGCATCTCGAAATCTGTAATTGGCCTGGACGTCGATTCTAAGGCGCGTGATAGTCCGGTTCCGGTGATGGTTTTCGGTCGATCATCCGTGGAGCTCTTGTTCTCCCTTTCCTCGTTTACGACAAAGACGTCGCCTCGTAAAACGAAGGGATCCAGCCGCGCGGCACCAAGCGCTCCTCCTCGAATACAACCGTTTCGCCGACAGGCTTGATAACGCGACAGGACAGTTGCAATCGCGATATATATTTCCCGAAGGGAGTCGCATTAAGATTGAATTGTGCAACGAACGATCGGGATTTACGATCAATAATACGACTCATTACCGGCGAAAAGTAACCGTTTACGACAACTGTGAAACGGATCCGAGTTAGAGTTATTTACGATATCGGTATCGAGCCTTAACGCGTTCAACAGATCTCCTCTCGTTTGTAATCTCGGCCGATCAAGCCTCGTTTGCTTAGCTATTCTGCATAGATTTATGCAAGTTCGCGTGCGCTTTTAATTTCGCGGTACGAATGCCACGTGTTAGTTCAAGGAAGAAACCGATCGGCGCACACGTGTCTCTGAGCGGTTGCTTTGCGCCAGAATACAAGCATTATTATCCCCTTTGGTAACGGTACACACGTAGGAAGCTGCGCGTCCCAGAGAATCGCGGACTTAATTTAGGCTATTACCACGTCCGGGATGGAATCGCCGCGTTTCTCGATAAGCCGTTTCGCTGGAGAGGATATAAATACATTGGCCATGGCCGATTAAGCAGGAAGCTGTTCTTCATGAACTACATTAATCCTGCTTAAAAAACGTTCTAAGACGCGCATAAATCTTCGTACGGTTTGGAGTACCGTAGGACCACCGTAAACGGCGCAACTGGTCACCGTGTGTCTATCTGTAATACAAGCTTAATTTACGTCTAGTTTATGTCTAGTAAAGCACATGTCAGGTTGATCAACATGTTCGATTTTATTTTTTTAAAAGAGTCCGAAGCTATTATTAAGCTCGAAAGTTTTAGAGCTTACTCATATTGTGAGAAATCGAGCGAAAAATTTTCTCAGCGAGGGCAATTTTTACGAATTTTTGCATATTGCCTTTGTAAGAATACCTCAAATGTTTGAAATCTTGAGAATTTTGATACTTTTTTAATTTAAATTACTCTCAAGATCCTCCAGGATTCGGAAAAGCTACGTTAAGTGCTCGAAATCTCGAGAATTCAGACACTTTTTGTATTTTCAAATCCTCTCAAGACCCTCCAGTATTCAAGAGAGCCCCGCATATCGCAAACATTATTAACCGCTTGAAATCTCGAGAATTCCGATATTTTTGTAAACACTCTGGAGATCCTCCATAATTCAAGAAAGCCACGATCATCACGAACATTTCCCATGCATTATTCACACCTCGCAAATCTAAATAAGCGTTATCCCGAAGCAAAGTCTATCGGGCGTAAGGATACGACACGGATAGAGCCTTAATTCCGTAATAAGGTAGAAGTGATCGGCGATTCTCGCGACGTGTATAGCTGTCGCGTGTGATAATTCGCGGGCACTCGAGATCATAATCAACTAGTTGCTCGAACTTTGCCGCGTCGGCCTCACCGTACTTGTCGATTTGCTCCGTTTGCGGCCGGAGTCTCATATTCGACGAGTTTCACCGTTGCGTTCTACCTGGAACGAAGGAAAATGAAAATGACGAGGAAGAAATAAGAGGCAGGCGAACGTCGCCGACGAAGGAAACAGGACGAGAGAGGCGGTGCTCGAGTGTGGCGCGCGCGCGCGCACATGCGTAGCCGGCATGAAATACGATGAGAGAGTGCCTCGGGTGCGAGACTTATGCTAAGTACACGCACACCAGACCCGTTGCGTGTATTTAATGCTCGTAGTCGCGGCACGGTCCACCGTTCTCGCCTTCCGTCTTCGTCCCGCTGCCACGTATGTATCCCCATGTGGCTACAATGTCGTGCACGGCCGTGTGCGTGCGTGGTCGCGTGTTTCGCGCGTTTGCGTTCCGCTCACCACGGCTCCCGCGTTCTACCTGTGCCAGGCCTTTATATGGGATTCTGCGCGCCGCGGCTCAGCCACGGTAGTATCGCCGCCACAGCCGGCGGATCGTCTACCTCGAACACGCTCGACGTCCGCTAAATGTCGCGGGGGTTTCTACGGTTGGCGAATTATCGCGCTGGTTCGCGGTCAGAATCGCTTAAGGTAACGCTGCTTGGTGGTTACCTGTTCGGCATTTCGGTTTGGTCTCGCGGACGATCCATTGTTTTCGGACCGGTGAAAACTTCATTTTTGCGGGCTCCGGATATTCAGTTATGTAGTTATAACGTAATTAGTAGAAATTGAAATTGTTTAGAATATGTGTGTAGGTAAAGAAATTTCGTTCTTGAAACATTTTGTAGCTTGCAAATTTTGTTTAGTTTATTTATTTAATTTTAATTGTACGATGTAAACGCTTTAATACAACCTTCTTGACAGCTTGTCAATTTATGTTATTTTATTTAATTCAAATTGTACGGGTAACTCCTTGATACAAAAAGGTACACAATTAGCAAGAGAAGTGTAGAGAAGTCTAAATTAGTGATACTGTATGTGTTTATAAGTAAGGTAAAATAACTGATGTCTCAGGAAGTCGGATATTAATTTATACCTATCATTTTAAACGATATTAACCCTTAAGCACAGGCATCTGTCTTCAAGCCATTACCAGAGACGTGTACTTTCTCAGACTACTTGTTAATTTTATTTACTAAATCACTGTGCTATAATAATAAATCTAATGTAATTGCTTTATTTAGTAGTACATGTCTGTTTGTTTTTTTTTTTTACAATATTTGATTAAAAGAACACTGCCAATTAAACGTTAGAGTTTCCAGAATTTCCTACTAGGTTGTAATAGTAAAAATAAAAATTCGGTGTCCAATTTTTAGGTTTTATGTTATTTCAAATGGGATATTGTATAAACGATTGCACATTTGTTGCAAACATCTCTTTCAAAGTCGATTGTTGAAATATTCTAATCTCTCGAGATATCAGTTATTCTGCTACCTGTATACATACTGCATAAACACATATCAAATTATTAATTTCCAGGTAGAAGTTTTATTAATTGTATAAAATTCTGCAACGTATAAAATCAGCAAAACTCCCGCATTTCCGTAAAACGAGTCATCTCTCGTTACACAACAAGAATTTTAATTCACCAAACAAGTCGTTCTACATATTTTGACATAAGAGCCGCGTGACGAATTATACTCGTCAGCAGTAGACACGTAGTTAATCACGAGTAGAGCTATAATTTTTCGAGTCGTATTACCGCAATTGAGATCTCTAATAATCACCTCTCAAATAAAATATTCTCAATATTCGACTTAAAAAATATGACGAAAAAGTACACATATCTCATCCGAACCTAAGTTCTACACTGTTCCAAATTCCAACTGGTTTGATCGTACCGCCACGCTGTACAGTCTCAATGATTTCGCGAACGGCGAACGATCGTATCGTCGTACAGCGATATTACTCAACATTGCTCTTGACAAACATATAAAGGGCTAACGATGCCGGCATTACGGCGAACGCGCACGCGAGCATTCATAAGTTGCCGATGGACCAACGTGGCGGCGGCGGCGGCGGCCGAGGGTGGTTCGAGATTGTAACGCAGCGAAGCCAGAGGCGACGCTCGTCATAACTCATCTCCGTCGTGCCGTCATCGGGTCGGTTTCTCGGTCGATGTAAGGCTCACTGCGGCAAGATATGTATATTCTCGGTTCTGTAAATAAATTCCTACGAACCGTGATCCCGTCTAAATGCGTGAATAAACGATAAACTGGACCCGATGAGAGTTTCTTCACCGGCACGTGAGAGACAAATCCGTGGCGTGCAATAACTTTCGATGCTACTGGGTACCATGTAGATGGCAGAGCTTATAAGATTAGTTTAATCAAGCGTACACGTACTTAGTGTCCCGATGGAACAAGGATAATCGTCTTGGAGCGCGGGATCGGCGACGACAAGGATATAGTTACGTAGGAAAGGGGAGTTCCACCGGCAGGCAGACGAGGCTACCTTCGAAGATCTGGTTCTCTCCTTTTTATTTCGTTCAGGACAGCCTCATCGCGGCGAGGTCGTCTGAAACAAAGTGGCACATTAGTGTTCCTTACGTGTATTGTTAACGAGCCACGCAAATCGATCCATTCGTTAGCTAGCGGATCAGTCGGCGCGGTAGCTTGTCTCGTCTTTCCATCGCCATATTTTACTCCCATCGGCCGACGATTTGTCTACTGTGCGGCCCGTGTAGCCTGTCTATATACAAACAGGTTGCCTTCGAAAAAGCGGATCGTTTAACGATCGGTTAACGTCGACGTCTTTAATGCTCTCTCTCTCCTCGAGCACAACCGAACGGAATCCCACAATTTATTACCACACCAGAATTATTCTAATATATTTTACTAAATATTAAATGTACCAAGACGTCTTTATCGGTTGAGATTTGTCCGTGAAACCGTGGTATACGTATATAGATATACCTATCGTGGAAACGGACAGATAGAATAGATTTAACTGACGGGGAACGCGAGTTGTAGAGAACAGCATGCCCAGATAATACGATAGCGAAGGTAAGATATCGATCTAAAAATCGTTAGCTGTGCACTAGGTGTGAAAACGACGGAGTGGTGTTACAAGAAAATCCATAACTGTAACGAACAATGTGATATACTCCGGTAGGGAATAGCGCCATTAGCACTTCGCAGGATATTATGCGTTTGGAAACTGACAATTCCGATGGAAGATACGAGACAATCCGAGGCGTAACGTCGACACCACGCCCTCGGGGATACGATTCGCGGATGCGGTAAGGACATACACAAGGACACGCGGGACGCGAAACGATCCGCGGTGATATGTCGCGCGCGAGCGTGGGCATCTTGGCCGATTCGCTTTGCTCGTCGGTGATCGTGCCAGGGTGAATACAGGGGGGACTTAATGTCCCCATAGGAGCGTTTCCAGGGCTGTTGCTTTCGAAAACGATCGCGTGCCTGCCGCGGATCCGAACCGTTCGACCGGACGAGAAATCTCGTTTAATCGGCAGCGATACGGTACGGATCGCGCCATAAGGCATTCATTAACGTCACCCGGTGTGCCTATTACTATCGATGCATATTCCTGCAACAATGCCACTAGCCGGGCCTACATTCCTCCGTCTTCACGTGGGCGAACGTCGACCAGATACGGATCTGTGTTTCATTATCGCATCACGATAACTGGTCCGACTCTGTGTGTCTTGACATTATTCAAGATTCCTGACCTATCGAAATGCCCACGTTTCCTGACGTCTCGCCGCTGTACGTTGTCGTATTAGCCGGCCTAATGAGCGAAACCGGGAAAATAGATTGTCGTTTCGCCGGGATCCAAGGGAAATTGGACAATTAGGATAAGAATAAAATCCACGGTTTTGTACCGTGTGATACGAACGAAGTTCCGCGTGGGTGTCCGTGACCATTTTTTCTTCTCCGAGAGCGGACAGTTCTAGTAGTATCTACTTCGTGGATCGTTTCTGCGAACGTTCGAAACTCGAGACCATATCTGGTTGGCCGGGCGAGACAAGAATCTCATTCCATCCACGCCCAGGCCGCGAGATGCTGCACAACATTGTACGCGAGCATATAAATATCCGCGGAAATTATGATGTACCATAACTGACGACACCGTAGATCAGTCTTGGCCCGTTCTCTGTTCACGTAAGGGAAACTATTATCATAAATAAGCGGGTAAGAGTGTGCACCTCTTCCCTTGTACGTTGTCACGTCGAACTCGACCTATTAACTTCTTCAACGGACTCGTTAAAGAGGATTCCCACCGTTTCGTGGGTGACGGCAGGCGGACAGACCGCCAAGTTCACCACACGAACGGGACTCACGGTGTATTATCGATAGCCATCAATTACAAACCGCTCGAGATTGTAGCTCGTTAAGTTGATATAGATTAGATCGTTTCATCTGAATGTCCTTTTTTTTCTTACTTCGTCCGCCGTCACACACGTTGTCGAAATCTCGCGCGTTTAGGTGTTAAAACGTGGGTTGCACGCAACGTGTGACACTTGATTTAAGGGTGGACACCCTAATAATTCACCGGGACAACACAGGAACGTAAAGAAACGTTTCGAATTTCTAACATTGATCTATGTCACTATTCTTTCACCATTTACTCAGTTCCCCTTAACCGTCGGACAGCTCCATCAGTCGAACGAAAAGTGGGGTTGGGTCACATTTGACCCATCGTAAGATATTTCTCTATACATCGAACAATCAATTTTTTTCACCGGAATTTTATCCAGATATAATACATTAAACTACATATCTCAATAAAAAAAAAAAAAAAAAACAGTACTTGAAAATGTATTTCCATTATGTCCAACTCTATACCATGCAACTTTTCTATCTAACATTTTTCCATGTTATTATAAACATCAAAAATATTCTACGTGGACAAAGTTTTTGTATGTCCTACGAACCTTATGCACGTGCAAATAGTACGGGTCACAGATGACCCAGGTTTGTCGGTCGACGCATAAAAATCTTTCGATCCATTTTCCCGCTAAACTCGAGCTCATCCGCGTTCCCCGTAAGCACCGTAAGTGCATGAAAATCTCGCATGTGTATAGGTATAAGTGTGTCAATAGCGCCCACATATAGTACGCATCTTTGGGTACTCACGTGGTAGACACGCAAGACGCGGCTGTCTTGGTAAGATTTCTCTCTTCTCTGTCTCCCTCGCTCTCTCCCCTCCGTTTTCCAGCGCGTTCGCACGAACACAGAAGCGTGGCACCGAAAGAGGCGGGAGCTGACGTGTATACACGCCTCTGTGTGTATGTGTGTGTACATGCGAGCGGCGTGTGCACACATTCAGCCGGTCATCTCTCTCTCCCTCTTGGTCCCTTGGTCTAAGGCGACTTACGCCTACACGTTGTAGTTGCAGCATCCACACTTAGCCCTCCTCAGTCCAGCGCGTGCCTCCACGCGACCAACCACCACCTCAACCACTGCTCTCTCACTCTCGCGCAGGATCGCGGATAGTCGTCGAAGGCAGCCTGAATGTCGGAACGCGCCGCTAACTTCTCGTTGACAGTGCTTTTGGCAGCGCTTAATCTCGCGGTTCACGGTCCCGTGCATCTGTCAGTCGAGCGCTACGATCATCGAATTGGTCAGTTCAGACCGATCTCGGACCGTCGATCGTTACTCTTCCCCGCTCCGTGTTCCGACAGTGTTCACGACATCGTTTAATCATGCGTCGACACTTCGACGATTTTATCGGTATCTGATCCATAAACACGCTTCTCGTCCACCGTTCACACTGGACAATAAAGAGATCGCCGGTTCTGTTCGCGAGTTATAATGATCGTTTGGTCAGTGATCAGTGACAGTCGTTATCCAGTGAATTACCGAATGTTTTGGAAACGTTAGTGTTCATTTCTGGTGTCTCCGCGAGTGTAATCTTGTGCGTTTAGTCGTTTCTTCTTGTTTAGAAGAGGAACGTAATAAAAAGATACGGGAATTCTAGTTGGCGATTTAGAAATCAGTATGGTTTGAGTGAAAGTCGATCGATCGCCGTAGTGGACGCTCTCCGCGAAATCGTTTTTCCGAGTTTCCTATCTGGATGATCGGCCACCGACAATTACCGCGTTCGCCGCTTTGAGTTTTATAGTGATCGCGTGTAGCGTAAAGAGAGAGAGAGAGAGAGAGAGGAATCACGATCGGTGGATATAAATTGCGCGTTATTGCGCGTTCCTCCGCGCTCGATGTTCCGGTAGGACGGTAGAAATTGTCGAAGATCGTACATTCCGTAACAATATCGCGTGGAATCGGCTTCTAGTCCCATCGAGCAGGTGATAAAACGTCGCGGCTACGAGCGAGGCTAGCCCGCCGAATCGACAGTTTATCGATCACGCGATCGAATCTCGGACAGTTTCGCACTTGCCGCTTGGTAGAACGGGAAACGAGTCACGCGGATTGGAAATCGGCGAGAGCGTGGGTCGACACACGGCGCCAACCTGTTGCTCAAGATCACACGCCTCGTAAGATCGGACTCGTTTCCATTTAGAGGGCTCAGGCTCGAGTGGTCAGGTATCTTTCGAGAAGCGATGCCCCGATCGACAGCCGGGAACTAATCAAACCGGGACGCGTTCCGAACAGAGAAATCCTCTTTCGATCGACGCTTTCGTAGAGCGGCTCGTTCGTCGTCCGGAGTGTTTCGGGATATCAGTTTCCAAGTATCAGAGGAACTTTCCGAACGTCATCCATCATTTCGCTCCGTAAGATCTCCAATTCTGATTATGTTACGCGGTCGTGGCAGGATTTCACCGTGGATTAATTGAAATAATCGCTCGAGCCGTTCGGCTAATTGAAGCATGAACTTAACGAGTGCGACGGTGCGCGAATAATTATGAACAATTGATTATATTGGCGAGAAAAGAAAAAAGAAAACGAAGTATACACATCTTGCGAACGAATGTTACAGAGGTGATCGGAAGTGATGTTCAGAAAGGAGTGAAAAGAACCGTGGAAGAAAATGAATGTCAATTTGAAAATCGGTTTTCTGGTGTTGTGGGCCAGCAGCATCATGCTCCCGCTCGCCGTTTCGTCTACCAAGGAACTTCTCGAGTGCCGGGCGAATTTGACCGCGGCGATCAGAAACGACACCACGTTCCTGAAGAAAGTTCGCCAGGCGGATTACATCTTCACCGGGAAAATCAAGGAGATGAAGAACGGACAGTTGCACGTGCGCGTGAAGAGAGCGATCAAGGGTGTGCTGAACGCTACCCTAGATCTCACGCTGAACGACACATGCGGCCACTACATACGGCGCAGTTACACCGGCATATTCATGGCGCGACGTGGCGAATCCGAAATCGGCGATCTTCGACACGTAGGCAAAATCGTGATGCACTTCGGCCCGGTGCCTCTTACTCTCGCCAATCTGGACAGGCTCAACGCTGCTGTCAGAGGTGAGTGTCGTACCTGTTTCTCACTTTCACGTTCTAGCTGTTTAATAAAACACCAGGCACCGTTTTTCGTTAATTGGATAAGTAAAATACACGTCGAATTGCACGGCACACTGCACGTCTCTTTAAACAACGACGCATTCGAAGGGGATAATTTTACGACTCGTTCAATTTTGCACGAAAAATTCGCGCACGATTCAGTTTTTCTACGACTTTCGTGGTAGCACGCGTGAACAATTCCGTGCGACATTTTCGCGTCCATGAAAATTTGTAACCATCCGACGTTTATTCCTGTTCGCTGTCTTGTTTGAGATTGTCCAGCAAGCGAAGGGTAACCGCGTTAACACAATGTGCTCGCTCGAGCTACAAGTATCGCCTCGTTCAAGGACTGCCGGACGGTGTCTCGAGACTAGTCGTTCTGTTCTCCAGAGAGAGAGAGAGAGAGAAAAAAAAATAATGCACCATTCTATTTATTAAACCGTTACCGAGCACGACGTAAGAGAGTCTCTAGACGCGACGACCGATTTTGTCGATAATTTACGGCGTTAGTGGCCACGGTTTAAAGTTTATCGATAGGAGTGAAGGTAATGCCGGTTTCGAGTGTCGCCTCAGCGGAAGACAAAGCGGTGTCCAGGACTATTAGAGAAATTAATGTTGGAATTATAAGATGAGACTCTGAGATATTGGCTGGCCGGTGTAAAGGGTCGAATGATTTATTTAATAAGAAGGGGTTAAATGCAGAGCCGGCGGTGCGCCTGTGGTGTTTTGTTCCTTTTCGAAGATCGGCTTACAAGCGAAAGACTCCGGCGATGTCAACGACGATGGTGTTCGCCGGGGACATTGATGAATAAAAGTGGTTCCCGCGGGCCATACGCGTTTACAGGTAATCGTTTAAACTCTAACTCACAGTATCGCCTACCGACAACCATATCACAGTTCCCCACGATTCAACCCTCTTCCCCTCCCTCCCATTCGTTATTTGCAAGTCGATCGTAGTAGCACCCCTGTATTCTCTAACCACCGTTAAATGTCGCCGATGTTTCTTCGAAAGACGTCGTGTATAATTAGGTGTTTTTCTCACCGAGAAGTGTGCCGCGGGCGAGAATTCAAATTGAGGCTGGGACTCGCATCGAACGTCATTCAACCGATACGGAAGCGTTCGGCCGAAATAATGAAAGGGTTTGCAGGCCGCTAGGAAAATCGCCGGTCTCGTTCACGCGGAATGCCGGCCAGCAGACAGGATTGATTAACACGGCTGCTGCTCCTTTCCGCGCGTTTTTCTCGCTGGCTGCGTCAATCCGGCGCCTTCGCTAATCACAGTGTCGTTGCGTTTCTGAAACGTTGTGACTTGTAATAAACGCAGGGCGACTCTACGTGACTTATAAGGAGCAATACTTTCTCGGAAGATATATTTAAGTACCGCTTGATTAGAGCGTTTCAGTGGGCACTCGTGTGAAGACGTGAACATATGTTCACGGGACGTTGAAGAAGTTGAGAGCGGTAATAATATAATGATTTAATGACTGACAAATTTCAGAGAAATAAACATTGCAAGTGGTGGTATTCTTAGGGTATTCTTATGATCAAGAATCATCTTTTATTCAGACGTATCCTTACCACCGATCCAGTTTGTACGTTCATCAAGTTCTCCGTACTTACTTCTTATCTATCATTGCAGTTACAATATTGCCCCTACCACTTCCTGCTTCTCTTTGCACTATCTTCATCTCCTCCTGGAAGAAATATCATTAACCTACACTCCCTTGCTGATTATACAACAATAACCGTTTCAGCTTAACAATATCACAAGGAGTGGCCTCTTCTTCGCTCTTCTTATTTTTCCAAGTAGTGCAGATATTCAAAACTTTCCACGAACGTTTCAGATTCTATTTTCCTAAAGGAAATAGAATTTCGCACGTAATAGAAAAAGTCGCTTTGAAAACGCCGCTTACTCACAATCGTTGTTTACAATATTCTAGACTGAAGATATTTAACTGAAACAAATCTCCAACCACAGTATCAATGATTTCGTAGAAGGTACCAAAAAATTTCTATTCACTGTTCACCTTAGTCTAAACATCCGTCTTTTTTCATGTTATAGTTTACAAAGTAATCACCTTCAACCGAATTACATGTACAATCATCAGATGTAAACAATGATTTGATACAAACGCTAACAGCCAAATATGCAATTTTTCTTACACATACACTTCAAGAATTAAACAATATATAATTAATTTCAAAAAATTTTACGCAAATCCTGTATTACAATTTTCGTTCCAGAAACCCATATGGAACGCCATGCGGTAGCGTCAGATTCAAATTTCAGACCTTTTACAGACACATACTCCCTCGTTCACACCTCTACCGGCAAACGACACAGATACATACTCTCTTTTGACACAATTTCCACGCGTTCTCCCAATAACTTTTCTCGAACCTATACGAACCGTGGGAACCCGTATCGTTCGGGCGATTTTTCGCGGCAGCTTCTCGCGCGGAAAATGGCAACCGCTGGCTACCTGCGACACCTGGACCACGCCGGTGTTCTATAGCACTCGCCCACGTCTACCTCTATCTATGTGTACAAACGAGCGCGTGTATATAGCCGCGTCACTTGACGCACGTTTTCAATGCGACAGGCCACGGTATTTCTGCGTGGATTCGCGAGCTCGCGCCACAGCCAGCCCTGAAAGTCGGATTCAAGCGTCGCGCGCGAGTTCAGACTTCGCGTCGCACTACTCCGGGGGGAGATCAGCATAATACGGGGACGGCCTACGCGTTTTGCCAAGCTGTGCCAACATCGACACGCCCTACCTACATAACCGTCCGCGGCCCAGGTGTGCCCGATTTCGAAGATTTTTTCTCTCCACCCTCCCCTCTTCTCTTCAGCGAGATCCAGGCTGGGGTTGCTGCTTCTCCCACGTCGCGACGCACCGGCTGAAATATGCGCCAGGGACACGCGACGTCCTCGTTACGCGTTGGAAATCGCGCGCGTTTTCTACGCGCACGCGAAAACCGCAAACTTAATTTATTATTCTACTCGGCGGCGATCCAGCGAGTGTTTCGCGCGTTTACGCGGCGTGTATCGACGCCGCGCCGGTGGTTGTAGAAAGTTGCCGTTGCACGGTTCGCTTGCAATTTGGAGCAACGTAGCGGGTTGCCACGCGCAGGTACGGAAAGTCATTATCAACGCTCGATGCTGAGATTCGATTTTAAGGAAAGGGCCTGGAATGTTAGTGAAGCGTGTGTGGATTCGTTGGAGGTTAGAGGAGGTGATGGGAGGAAAGAGTTGCTCGTTTCGCATAGAAAGTGAAGGAAACTTCCTTCGATTTTGGAGAGCACGCGAGGTTCCTCGTGAAAGCGTGTAGAAATGTGGGCAGGAGGAAACGGCAGTTTTGAGACGGTCTCTTTTGCCTTGGTGTTGAGAGGTAGGTTGTTGGGTGCCTTTTTTTTAGGTTTTGTTAATGTTGTTACTTAACTGAATTTAAGCGAACTGAGTTGTTATTTAACTTGAATTAATAATATCGAATAAATGAAGAAAGTGTAGATGAGTTCATGTTTAAAAATGTTTCAATTTAGTGACATATTATTCGTATCCTGGAAAATGTTGAATTTAAGACAATCATTAAACAAATTTTGTTCAATATGTCCAGAAGTATTCCAATTTTACACACGTTACTCTTCAACGACAGCAGTTAATAGTTTGAAGACACACAGCCAATTTTAAGTTTACATAAACACGTGCCTCTAACACCGAGCATAATTTTTCCCCCAAAAAATTCCAAAAATTATACATAGTATCAACTACCACAATAGCTCAAATATGTCCGAGTAGTGTATTTAATCTCCTGAATACGCGGTATCAATTTGATCCCAACACTTCACGAGCGAACGTTAATTAGATTCGGGGTAAAAAGGAGGCGTGATAATGAATCAGGTTGCGTCAAACCTTGAATTCATTTAAATCGAAGAAACCCATCTGAATTCCCCCAGCTGCTTCTGAATATCGCGTATCAGACAGAAGCGACGTGTGTGTATGCAGTTTCACGCGTAGTCATCCTTATATGGGAGATTAAAGGTGAACAATGGATTTTTTCTCTCTGTCTGTCTTCCGTTGTATCTACGATTGAAAAGAAAGTCGACAATGAATCGTGGATCGGGTTTGCGACTATTGTTACGACGCCGCGGCTCCATCAATGTCCATACGTATACGATTTCAAAACGGTAATTATCTTTGCGCCCACGCGCCGCCGCCGCGTATACAAAATGGCTGGCAGGCCGTTGATGATGATTTCCTCGATCGATATCTGGCCGAACTGACAGAGGGACACGGACGGAAGCGAGACGCTTTGATCGAACGTGTCTGCTTTCGAGGCACCGTCCCTGTCAGGCTGTTACCTCGCAAACGCACCATGAAATTGGTGCGTTCTGAATTATGATATATAGTTTCGGATTGATCTGAAACGGATAACCGAGTTCCGCACACCAAACGACTAATTATCTAATAACCAGGTACATAGAACGTTCAGATTGTTACAGGAACACGTAGCATTCGTCAAGTGTACATAATGCACGACGCAGACGTGAAAGAATTTCAATTATGTTGACGCTAGACACGATCGAAAGTATCCCCGCAGAGAGATGTGTATGTATATACCGGGTGTCCGAATTGGTTTTTATCAAACTTCGTCAGCGTGTTCTATGGGTAGATGTAAGAAGAAAATGTTATGTAAACATGGGTCGTTTGAAGCTTCGTTAAAAAGTAATCGCAATAATTCGAAATACAAGGGCTAGGGCCCTCGTAAGACAAAAATGGCACTGGTGGAAGTCACATTCAACACTTTCAACGACTTCAGATCGTCAACACAGCTTTTATACAGTCTAGATGTACATATCGCTGATATATTCCTACTTTGTATCATAATGGCACACCCGTTATCATTCCCTTCATATTGCCTATTATCGTTACAACATTGTAATAAAGCTTCCAACGACCTATGTTCATATAAGATTTTCTTCTCACCTGCACTCGTAGAACATACTGACAAAGTTTGATCGGGAAAAAATTAGGACACCCTGTATGTATAAACATACTTGGCGTATCATTTCCACTGTAACATAAGCGGGACTTAAGTTTCACACAGCTCGTAGATACGCGTTTAAACGTCCATGCCCGTGACACGCTTCTCCGTTGAATTACCTTTAACGCGATCGATAAATCTTAATACTCGATCGAGAGTCGCTCGCGATACTCGCGCGCTAATCCGTCGATCTAACCGTTAGAGAGGCTGCAAAGATGGTACGTGCACCGCGGTTGAATTTCTTTTGGCAGGCGCGACAACGAGGATGAGAAAGCGTGCATTGAAGCAACGTCGAGTCCCCGCGCTGGGTGTGTATACGCGTAGATCGGTAATTGCAATTTATAACCGCGGCACTTAATGGCGCGTGTCATTTGTCGTTCGGTGGTGCGCCTGTGCGCGCCCCCGTTCGAGATCAAAGACCGCCGGGCTCGCGCGTAAAAATCAGTATCCGTTGATAATCCGATAATCGAACAATCATCCGTGACAGGAGGATAAATGTATTACTTTCACTCCGGGGTGAAATAGTTGGCTTATCTTTCACGGGTGGAAGTATTGTGATCTGAATTTACATCGGTGGATCTGCGATCGAGAGAGAGAGAGAGAGTCGAGAATGTGTCTCTATAATTTTCTCTGTCGATAGGATTTATCAAAAGCGGGTTTCTATATTATCCAACCTACGATGCTATTTACGAGTCAAGAATCGCCGTATTATCTTCCGACTTTATTGGGAATTTCGTAACGCGTAATATTCCTCTCGAGTGTACGTAACTTCCTATTGGACGACTATAAAACGGTACCTGTATTTTATGAAAAGCAAAGGGATAATTAATCCTTCGAGCTCTATCTCCTACGTTTCGCAATCTCGCTCTAACGATCCGACCGCGAACGGTATCCAAAACCTCGTTTTACAATAACGCGGCGGTGGATCGTAATAAACGGTTACCGCGGCGGTAATTGAAAGGTTTCGCCGGTAATGCGCGATTTTCATAGTGCAAAAACGTACCGTTGATTATCATAACACGCTGCTGATGCACGGAAGACTCCACGGTGGTAACAACGTTATTAGATCGAAATGATCGCTTGAAATTTCTCTAATAATTTCTTAGGCAGATTGCTACGTGTAATACGCGCACTTTAATGTATTTGTCACCGTGCTAAAGAGACTGTGCGTGTGTACAGAGGTTGATTCCAAGGGATTAGTCGTTAGGTTGTTGCTCGGTACGGTTTACCAGCATTCTCGTGTTGCTCGTGGCTGGGTAGGCGGCTGATTGCACACAGCCACGAGCGTGCACCACGAGGGCGCGTATTATGCACGCTTTGTAAGGCGAGCTGCTGAAAAATTAGTCGCGGCCTCGGTTCGTTTGGCCAGGCTTGTCCATTGAGGTAACTTAATACGGGACGGTTACCGAGTTCCTACGAAAAAGTTCGGGGGAGCAAAATGAACGCGCCTGTATCGGGGCGAAATTAGGGTAATTTCGTTCGAGAAACAATATTTAAAGACGTCGGTACGGACGTCTTTATTCGACTCATTTGCATAAGAATCCACGAGCGTGGAAGGTGGTATCCCTTTTCTGGTTTTCTCATCGTGGCCCTCGTTTAACCGTAGGGAACTGTTGCTTATTACGTTTTAACACCATTGTCCCGAACGATCTTTCTATCCTACCATCGTTATACCTCTTTCCATTCTACGCAACAGCCCATTCTTCGACTCACGCATTTCCCGCGATTATTTTCTCAGCCGTGTCTCTCAGCCCGTTTAGTCCAGCGACGATTCACGTTTTCCGTCGTCGCGGGAGTAAAAAGAGAACGTTTCGGGCCACCAGAGGCTTCCGGATGTGCCAGTGTCACCGTCCTTCCTTCACCCAAACCAAGCGATAAAAGCTTTTAACGATGGTATATACCTCGACCGTTTCGTGGCACCGTTGAAGAACAAACAGGTCTGAGGAAAGAATTTCTCGCGCTGCGATATTCCCGCGGCTCATTTCGAATCGCTGCGATGATAAATCTCCGAATTTCCGTGAACTACATTTAGAACCTGCGGGCATCGGTTAGATATTTACGATCGGGTAAAGTGAGTCGTTGCGGCGTTTCTCTTCTTAGAGAAAGACAGAGAGAGAGTGAGAGTTTATTTTGACACCAGCAGGTTTGATACGATGCCATAAATAGAAAAGATACGCGTCGTTTCCTGCTGCATGGCCCATGACGAGGCTTAGCCAAGCTTCAGGACCAACGAATTGCCTCAGGCTATGGATCCAATCTCCTCCAATTTGCCCGGACCCCAAGAAGGACGAAGGGTAACTCATTTATTCGAGCACCAGAGGCACCGTATGGGGATCCTTCCACCCTCGAATTGGTCCTAATTAAAAGATTTCACTTGACGCCACGGATGTTTTTAGACTTTCTCACGGGCAGCTGTTCACACGTTCCTACGTGAAAACGGTCAGGCGCCAGTCTCTCGGTTGAAAAAAAAAAAAGAAAAAAGCTCTTGAGACCCTCCTGCAAGCGTTACGTGCGCGTATCTACGATAAGCTTCGTTGCCGGTCCTTGTGTAGCTTCGTGGAATTATCGTAGCTTAATTTGTTACTTCCTGTGATTCGCGTTTCTGGACCAGTCAAAGGAATTCCTTCGGTGTGAATTAATGTTGCCGAACAGGCTAGTTTGTGAGTAAAATAGAAAGATTCAATAATGTTTCATATTTTTAATTAGCATTTTAGACGAAATCGATGTAAATGTCATTATTATCCTTATTCTCATCCTGGTTCCCATTTTTTTGATTTGGTCATCGTGTGACTGGTTTTTGGATGTTTGTGTGTGTATGCCTAATAGTAACAGTTATTGTTTCCTGCTCTTTTAGTTATTATTATTACAGAAGTGCAGTAAATAAATTCCAGAAACGAGAAAGATCGTAAGTGACAAACTATACTAAATTCCATCTTGTCTCAATGATAATTAACCAATGAAAAATAAATTACTCTACCTTAGTCATTCTTCATTTTCGCAAATTAAAAATTTGCACTTCTACCTCCTTAATTTCCTACAAAATTACAATTACAATCGCCCATAAACTACGCAAACAAGGTTTCCCGTAATTCATTTCAGTAAGAACCGTACGGCACCGTAGAAATTTCAATTTGCTCACTTTTACCGGGCGTGCAAGATCCACCTATTAATTTGCGCGCGTGTCACGGCATTTAGCGGGGTTACACCAACACGGATTCCTCTTCTTTTTCCGAGCCCCACGTCAATTAGTCTCTCAACGTAACCAACGCTAGCGGCTCGTGTTTTATTTTCGTAGTGTTGCTGGCTCACCGTGACACGGGGAGGGACCTTTCTCGTTTTTCCAGTCATCTTCGAGCGAGAGGCACAGGCTACCGATTCTTTCGAGTTCGACCCGAGATCGTTGATTATGTTCCTTATAGGTGCCAGGCGATACTTCAACCTGGTCCTCGAAGGTCAAGGAGCCGTAACCTCACCCACTCTCGCCCGTCTACCTCTCCAGCTGCTCATAAAGACGTTATTGCTGTTATTATTATTATTACCGTCATTATCGATATTATTGTCTCGCTTCGAATACCAGCCTCGTGCCGCACGACCGACAGAAGGTAGAATTCGTGCTACTCTATGATTGGTTGGATCGGTGTTTGTATCGAGGTAGATATTGTCAGCCGGTTATCTTTAGTAGCTCCGACTAGAAACTTCTTTTTCCCCCCTCCGAGATGTTACGATCTAATTATCGAAGCGACTCACCGCGAACACATTCTTCGCCGTAATTTCTCCCGAGCATGATTCTCGTCCCAATTTAATTCCCGTTAGAACGATTCTTCCTCGGTGTTGAGCAGGAGGAGAAGGAGCGCGGTGTAGTAGGAGATACAGTCACAGAAAAATACACCGTGAGTTACGATTGGAACGTTTTGCCGTTGTTGTTGCTGCTCAAAGATCCGGGAGCTTCTTTTTTTTTGTTCATTTTCTTCGTCCGGTATGGTCGATCGGTAAGAACGATCCAGCGAGTAATTTACGAGCTCGAGACCTGAACGACCTTCCTATCACGGCACGATTCCGATCGGAATTCCCGCTGCGGCTTTCGGACACCGTGGAGCGGCAATTAGACAGATCGGAATCTCGTTTTCGCGGCAAAGGATCGTTAAAGATGCAACGATGCTTGGCTACCGCCCCGAGGGAGGTGGCCACGAGTGGCTTTAACGACGATTTTGATGAATTTAGTCGGATTTAATTAGGAGGCGCGTATTTTCGTGCCCCGTTACTTAAGGCCGGCCCCGTCCGCGTCGGAGGACCTTAAGAATCGAGTTTTGCATGCCTCGAGGACAAAGCCATAAAATACCAAGCGTAACAGCTTTCAATTACAGGTCCCCGTGTACGTATGAGCCGTGTATAGAGCCGCTTCTCGTCTCGGCTGTATCGCGGAGACCCAGGGAAAAAACGCGCAAGGACGAAAGAGGGGGAGAGAGTGAAAAAAGAATGGAACACGTGAAATTGAAGATTCCGCGGGACCCCATGAAATTGCACCTTCCCGTCCCAGTATTTGGACCTCCGTACGTGACTAGCACCGATTAATGACGAATCTTATGGTAATCGACCACCTCTCCGACACCGTCGAACCCCTCCATTATGACACATGATCGAAGCCGCCGCGCGCCGTGAGATACGTCTTTCGTATCCGTTAATATTCACGCTACTCTTTCTTAATAGTGTTACAAACGTACCCGGCGATTTGCTCACGATGGGATGTAGCTAATGCAGATAATAGTCAATTTTTTAATATCATAGATTTTCGGTTAGGTTAGTAGATAAACTACTAGCTATTTCTTTCCCCCTCCCCTAAGGTTATCAGTGCAGGGAGAAACAGTTAACAAGTTGCAATTGAATTGCGAAAGTGTCGCTATTTTTAACGGAAGGTGTTTTGTGTGATAGAATATAAGAAAACGTCGTCTGTTATCAAACTTCAATGCAATTTTCAAAGCTCATTCTCTTCAAAACCAAGAGATTCCCAATAAAGAATTTCATTCGACATTTTTGATTCCTCCTGGCATAAGGATTTACCCCGTACTATTAGTTCCGACCCACCCAGTATACCGAGGGAAGATTACCTTAGCCCTCGATACACTGTAACTTCAACCTTCATCATAAGTCTCACCCTGCAATTACTAATTAATTAACGATTGCACAGAGAAAGTTATTCTCTCCTTGTTTTGCTCGTTATCTCGCAACGCCGCAAATTTCACCGGATAATAACTATAACGAAGAAAAACTCCGGTGGACTGTTGGAAGTTCGCGCGTTATTACCGCATGATGAATTGTCGCCCGGGGCGATCCTGGACTTTTTCTACGAATAGACGAAGATATTACATCGCGTACAGCGTGGTTGAGCGTGATTGGCGTCACCAAGGTTGCCGGGAAGACGCTGGATGGGAAACGTGCGCGAAAGAGGTGGGATTGGAAAAAGAAATGCGTGAGTGACGGGTCGTATGGTAATTGGCGATTCATCACGCCGCGACAAGCCGCACAGTCCTGCTCACCGTGTTGGCCACTCGTGGAGACACGAGACTGTTGCAGAGAACCAAGAAGAACCCTCAGAACACTCTCGCCGACGAAAACGTTTGATGAAGATAAAACGGCGAAAAAAGAGCGCGACAGCCAGGTTGTTTTTGGTCGATGTTTACCTCGGGACATGACTCGCCGTTCCTTTTGCAACATCGTAATTATTTCGTAATTACACGTTCATTATGAGAAGGAAGGAGCTCAGGACGGAGGAGCGTCGTCGAATTATGAAAAGAGAGTCACTTGGAACGACCGGAATGGCGGGCATCGGTAGATTTCCTTGAATAATACCTAATATCAGGCGATCCTGAAGGTTCCCGCGGTTTTAAGCCGTTCATTTTGAAAAGACGCAACTCCATTGAAATTGAACAGTTTTATTTGAAATAATATTGTATGCAATGTACTGCAAGAGCATTAATTTCGCGCATATAAAAATTCGAAAACCGCGGGAACTTTCAGGATGGACTAATAATAAATCAAACCTCTACGAAAGAGTTGGTTCGAATTTTACAAAGACTCGATAAGTTTTTGAACGGAACGGAGGAGCCTGGAATGATTTACATTTATTGTACAAATTAGAGAATGTAACCACCTCCTATCTCGACCTTCCTGCTCGTGTTTGCCTTTGACACGTGTCGTTCTTTTTTAACCGGGAACAAACCAAACAGTGGGTGGAATGTCATAGACGCGTCCGAGATTCTTCCTTAGCCGAACTTTTGAGTGGGTGGAATGCCGTGGATGCTCACCCAACTCTCTCTCCGTCTCTCCCTCTCTTTCCCCCGACTGTTTCGGCGGCTCCTATAGCTGGAAGAACCAGTTTTTGTTTTCTCGAGAAAATTAAAATTCCTCTCGGTGGAGTATAAAAAAGCGGCGGTTTTCATCTTGTACGCACAATCAAGATGTGACGTTTCCACGGGTCTTTCTCTTTGTCGTCTGAAAGTTGCGCGAAACGAAAAGAGCCCACGAAAGAGTCCATTTCTGTTTCGCAGACCTCCTCTATATACAATAGTCAGTGGCGTAGTCCTTCTATCTCTCATCTTCTCCATTCTTTTACCAAAAGAAGAAAAAGAAAAATCGTGTCAACGTTTCTCGATCGAAGGCTGAAGATAACGGTGGAACACAGCCGCACAGGATTTATCGATCCTGTAACGTCGTTCGTACATCCTGCGGCTATTATAAATTGTTCAATCAAATGGCGACGGTCCACGAAATTCCGTGGCCCGATGAAATCTGATGCAACGCGAAATAGCGGCGATTACGGCACGGGAAACCCGAGTCGTTTGACGATCCGCTTAGTTATCTGATGGGGGGAGGACGCGGCGAATAAAAGAATCCCCTACTTACGCCACTGATATATCATTTCCATATACGGGCAAGGTGGAAGCGCGGTACGCGTTACAGATTCAAATTAAAAGCGCAACCTTCTTAAAGGTAACCCGAGCTCGCTCGGCTCGATTTGGTGGTGAAGCCGGCACAGGACTCGTGAGCGCCTCTCGAATCCCGAATGAGATATAAAACGTATACCTAATCGGATTCACAACTCGGCAGGATCAGTCGAACCGACCGCGCGAGACGATTAAGTGGCTCGCTGATAAGCCAGCCCTTACCAATCAGCTTTGCCTATATCTCGAGATAAGCTAATCGTCGGCCCTTTTACTCCAGCTAAACGTTTCCTCTGTCGAGAATACCCTTCCACCCGATACCGGTTGTTGCGACTTATACCCGTTTGTTGACATACGCGCGGTC
The DNA here is from genome assembly GCF_001263275.1 of Habropoda laboriosa. Taxonomy (NCBI): domain Eukaryota; kingdom Metazoa; phylum Arthropoda; class Insecta; order Hymenoptera; family Apidae; genus Habropoda; species Habropoda laboriosa. The sequence continues at coordinate 1,257,654 of NW_017100195.1, read as the reverse complement.
CTCGTGGTTTCTTGCATTTGCGCTTGTGATTCCCTTTGGACATCCGAGCATTCTCACTTTCGTTCTAACAGGAAACGCTATTGCGATACCGTGGGAGAGTATCTTCTCTGGAATTATGAGTGGACGTCTTCGAGGTGTCACGGGCGGCGGCACGCTGTTACGTGGGGTATGCGGAGGATTCGAGCAAGTTCCGGGGAACGTGAGAAAATATTTGACACGATTGGCGATGCCGAATTTCGGGATTCTTGTTATTTGAAGGATAGAAGGAAAGGGTATGGACTGCGTGTGAAATGTGAGCAAAAGATGTGGTTACTTCGAAATGCTAGGAGTGCTACGAATTTGTTCATTACTTAAAGGAATTGCTTGGTTTGACGCATGGAAATTTAGTTTAGAATTCTTTAGTAAGAAGTGTCGCAGGTACTTTTCTTTTTTGTTTTTTAAGGCGCATTTGTAAATTGGTTACTCGAATATTCGACGACTACAAAATGCCACAAATTCCACTTATCTGTTAAATTTTTGTCGATTAGTATTTATTTCTTTTCTATATAAAGACACATATATTTATCATATTACGATTTATTGTGTATCATCACTATGTAAAAGGGTAATTTTTACGTTTTCTTACTATAGAATAGAAACGAGTATTTTTTACTTATAATTAGCATGTTTCACGGAACATGGCATTCTAAAAGAAGATAATTCCTTTTTGCAAAAATCGTATCTCCTCTTAGAGCATAAAAAAGAAACAATAATCCCAGCCACAGTGAAAATATTTCCCTTCTGCACGATGTGCAACATAAAAACGTAAGCACTTTCTTATAATATCCCTTAATGTACAGAAAAAGTTAGGAAATTATCTTTATTACATTCCCCGAAAAAAGTGTTCAAAGACTTCAGCCCGTCAAGTCGAGTGTATAACCACCCTTAATTTCAGTTCGGCGAACCGTTTACACAAAATCCGCAGAGGCAATCAAGAGTACTTACGGTGCGTTTAGGCGGCTAGTAGTCGGGATATTGTTCGTTGAACCGCGAACGTCGGCCGCGTAAAAGCTCGCGAGTAATTTATGAAATATAAATCGAAGCGAAACCAACCCTCAACAAATTTGACCACACCCCACCACGCCTTCTCGCGTGGTGGGTTTTAGAGTTTCGTCCGTTACACTCTCCTCGGTTCCTTTCTCCCCGCTCGTTTCGATCATCTTAGCAATTTTCTGTGTCCACGCCGGTATAATAACAGACCTTTCTTTTGCTTACGTTCGCGGTCTCCTTTCGCCTTCGTCGTCGACTCGACTTATTTCTCCGTCTTCGTCTGTGTTTGCTCGTGGTCGTTCGCGTCCTCAGGTTCGTGTGTGCCAGGAGGGTCATTAAAATGGCGGAGACTGGACGGGGAGCGACGTTGGAAAGAAAACTGAGAGATCAACGGCTCGCTCCGGTGGAATGTGTAGCGCGTAACTGAGTCATTTGTTTGGCGAATCGATTTTCGAGTCTCAAGGCTCTTCCCTTCGGCGTGGACCGAAATCGCGTGTGTATCGAAACGTGCCCTTTTTTCCTTCGCTCCACGTCCGCTAATTGCCTGCTGTCCACCGTCTCGTTGCTGCTCATTTTTTAACCGATTCGGAATAACTCTTATTACCGAGGACGCCTTTATTCAACCGCCGTTGTGTCGTCTCTTGCTCGAAATGAGTTATCCTTTTCCCACGGTTCCATTTGCCGCGTGAATTTCACCTCTTTCCGGCAGCGTACAAACGCTTCCTTTTCGCGCAGGTTTCTCTGTCTTTAAATTGCGGATTAATAATAGCCGTTTTCGAATTCGTAATTATTTTCTGCGGTCGGTGAAGAATCGAGCCTGGGTGGCGGCGCCTTCTTCGTAGGAGTGGTCATTAATTATTATACTGGACAGAAGAAGGGAGGCGCGGCAGAAGTAGGAGTGGGTGGAGAAGGACGACGGACCGAAGGTGAATAGAAACGAAAAATAAGCGTCTGGATGTAACGGACGGCCGTAAAAATATGCGAGGACAGATTTCGTATTAGGCCCTTCTTGCCCGTTCTTTCGTGGCTACGTAGACGACCGTGACATCGGGACGACGTTCGATCATGGAATTCGTAACCGTTAGGAAATAATTGAACGTTTCATGGAACACTGTGAAGGATCGAGGAAGATGTTCTTATTTTCCTCGCCACCCTCGTCTAGGCCACAACGCAAATATCTGGGATCGTGGTTCTTCCGACAAAGGCTGCTCGGAGGCTGATATTTTGACAGGCGTAATTGTATGGTCCAACAAGCGGCCATAATCAAATTCAATTCGTCTCTATCGCGATATCTAATAGAGGCAGTCACGTATCCTTTCTAGGTTTTGAGCGGGCATCGATCATTTTGAGTAAAATCTTGCCTCTAATTCGTAGGAGAGTACATATGTATCTTGAGTAACAACGTTCCAAGTCACTAGAAGAATTTACATTTTGAAACTTTGTATGATGTTTATTCCTCGATTACTCAAATGATTTCCCCATTTCTGTTTAACCCTTTGCAACCCGATTTTTCCTCGTTGATGAGATGAAAAATTACGGTTGATTATAATTTTTTCGTTTCGTTTGGAAAAGCAAGAATTAATGGAAACATAGAAATACAATGGAACTTAGAATATGTAGATAAATGGATACGTAACTTTCGAATCACGTTCTTAACGTAAAAAAATGTTATCGTGGACAGACACGTTTCATTTCAACACGATTTCAAATGAAAAACATTTCATAATAAATATCTTCGATCAAGGAAGGCGAAACATTTTTTATCACCGTGAGAATTGATTTATACCGTTGCAAATTCTTCCGAAACAAATCACAATAACAACGTTCATTGTAGAGATTTATCCGTTGCTCTATCCTACGAAAGGTTAATTCCCCGTGTCATCGAGCCGATCCCGCAGGTCGATGCGAATGGGGCCGGATAATATGGCCGTCGATCTAGCTGTCATTCCGTTTCGAATGGCGGTGCAAACATGCGCGGTTTCGAGTTTACGCGGAGTGTTGGCAGTGTTGGCGAGAAGCGGAACGCACGGTATCTCGATTCCACCGCGAACTGACGGATCGACAGGTGAATATACAGATTACAAATAGTCCGGTACGAAATTATCGATGAATCTGACGTTCACGGTGGCCAACAGTATCGCCGAAAACCATCGACAACAGGACCCCTCCTTCCTTTCATGAAGAGATCAGACGAAAACCAGTTGGCCAACGACGTGAATCACGAGCAGCACGCATTTCTTTCCTCGCTGTTGCTTTTTCACCTTTTTCTCGCTCCCCCCCTCCCCCCCCTGGATACGTGTTTACCAATGTGTCTGTCCGATTTATTTGCAAGCGGACCTTTTTTCTGGCCCGTTCGATTACATTGATTAACGACGATACCGTGTCGAGACGCTTAAAACCCTCTCTCGCCGGTGACTTCTTCGTCCATTTGCTCGGCTCGCCGGATGGAAAAATGGAAAACAAGCCTGCCTCGGTGATCTTGTTATCCGAATCGAATGATGAATTTCAACGACGAGCATTCTGGACACCGCGCTATTTACACCGTGGCGAACGGTGATCGAACGCGATGGTTGACAGAAACGAGAATTTATCACGGGACGAACATGTATATAAAAAGCGCGAGGAAATATTCGAACAGGGGAGACACTTTAACACGAGGAACAGGATCGCTTTTAGCCTTATCGTTCTAATAGGACACGTAAGGCGGTCGTTTAACGCTCGAAGGTCGAAACTTTCGAGATAACCGGGACGGGGATAAGAGAGACTCGTGTTCGCCACGAAATTTTTGAATAACTATCACGCTGTGGCGCGGAGGACGAAGAAGTGACGCGGGGAGGGGAAGATGTGACGTCGTTAAAGAGTCGAATGGAACAAACCGTCCTGCCGGATGTGTTCGTTCGTGGTTGCGTTCCATTCGCGTGGCCGACTCTTTTTCTCCCTTCGTTCTCCAACCTGGCCGATAATGACGTGCTTTTCGACGACTCATTTCGCCACGAGATGGTAAAAGCCGACGAGGTGGGGGACAAAGGACACGGGCAGCTACCAAGGACGAGAGAGGTCCTTTACACGTGGAACGGGACAATCTGCCCCGTATGCAAATGCAATTTCGTGGCTCGCGAAAGGTGCGCGCACGTCCCTTACGATTGGCAATATTTCGGGTGTAAGAAATGAGAGGCAATCTATATGTAAGTAAGGCTGAGAAACTATAACAGAGGGGTAGGGGTGACGTTCGGTAGTCCCACTTTTCTCCTCTCCAGGAGGAAATATATGGAAAGAGCGAAAGAGAGAGGTAGCCATCGAGGAGATAAGATCTGAAGGATCGGTAGCCGGCAGAAGCACGGGTATAGATCATACTAATGGCGCTCGGTCGGCGCAACGCATGGCTCTGTGTAACCTGGCAACTGTCGATCGCTATCGATAGATCGTTTGTACTTATGCGCGCACGTCGGTTAGATCCTTTCTGTTCTGACGTTTCCTTCGACCCTGGATCCCTCTGGTGTACGGAACAAGACCGTGTCGTATTTAGATTGATGATCGAACTCATCCCCCCTCCTCCTTGTCAATTTCGATATCTCGAATCAATTCCTTGGCGAGCTTCCGTGTGACCGGCCCGCCTAATGCCATCTGACAAACGGTGGTAATGCGATTACGAATTATGTAAATGGCCGCGATTCTTCTGCGAAAGTCGCGGTGCGATGTTTATGATCGATTATACGACGCGCATGAACCAACAGATCGTTCCTTTTTCCTCTTTTCTTTCTCCCCGTGGATAAAAAGGAACGAGTCGCCGAGTACCGATGGGGGCCGGCCGAGAGGGAGAGAGAGACAGCCTCTTCTCCATCAGTCAGATCAGGGCGACGAAATTGCCGGTGTTCAGCGGCATTCGATTATGACATTACCGTTCATTTGTTACGACTGTCATTAAGTCCCGGACCTCCGACCTCAACGAGGCGTCGAAGGGGCCGGATCGATCAACTTTGATGCCCGTAGAAAGATTCCAGCATGCCGATGCGCCTCCCTTTAGGCTCCCTGGGCTCGAGGAGGCAGGGTGTGAGGCTCGTCTCGAGGGAGGCCGTAACAAATCTCGAAACAAACAGTCGCCGCTAGATTCGCCATTTAAAATCACAGCATGAACGACCCTGTGACCCGTTCCCTGGCCCTTAATTTGGAAATATGTCGAGCGCTTAGAGCTCTCAGAGGGGGGCGGCTATGCGCCGTTCAACCCTGTACACACCCGATCCTCCCTCCTTACCCCTTATCCATCCCGGAAGGGTAATTTATACGCCTCGGGATTTTCGCCTTCAAACACCAGCTTAATAATAGGCTAAACTGCTTGTTAACCTTAATTAGCTGTAAATCTGCCCTATCCTCCTTGAACCTTACGCAGGATTAACAGCCACTCGTGGTTCCGCCACGAATAATCTAATCGCGAGTCGTTTGGAAACAATGCTTTCAAGGATGCGTTCATTTATGCGTAGACAGAGGATGATTTCCAAGGTATTACGAGTCTAGATTGGAATGAACGTTATCCTATCTTACGATACACTGTTGTGAAGTCTGCGAGATCGTCGGATTCTTCGAATGGAGAAGATTTTTGCCGGTCTTACGCGTAATCTTCGCGTTACGTGTATCATGCGAAAATTACCGTGTAACGTTTCACGCAGGCAGATGTAAAAATGATGAAACATTTTGAGACAAGCTGAACCGACACCGCCGGTGTCGTTTATCGGTGTCGTAGAAAATTTTTCTTTCGTTTTCTCTTCGATTATGGCGGAATCTGGGACGCAAGAGGTAGGATTTCAACGATCTTGCTTGACCAGAAAGTGCAACACAATTATGGGTCGATGACCGTATTATTCATGTCCTGTCTCACAGCCACGGACCTGTAGTTAACTTATCTCATCTACATAACCTCTTCCCCGGCACCTCGTTCGAAAATTTCACCGGCTCGGATCAAAAAACGCACTGGCTACACGTACACTTCGTATCGCCCGCGTTTCGCGACATTATATATTCATCGAATGCTGAAGGCTTTATTTGCACACGGAATGCTCGAAATGCTTGTTGGCGTGCGCCAACCTTCCCCTCTCGGTGGGTATTTTCACTTTATCGCGAATCTTTCATCGAAACGAAAATACAATAAATCTACACTTTGTCGAGTTGAACGGCGTCGACGCGAAAACAAACAAAACGGTTAATTGCAGCCGCGAAGTGAAAGCAACGCGATAAGAATGCAGGCTGGCGCGTTGCACGCGAAACACGATGACGTTAAAATTAATACCGTAACAACATAATCGTTGTTTTAATCTTATTCTAGATCACTTCTAATATTACCCCGGTTCTTACGGTGTATAGTTAGTTTCGAATGTTGTATTTTGTTACTCGACTTGATTACTGTAATCATTATAATCTCTCACTCTATGTTTATTCAGATTTGCCTCGGTGTAATTAGAAAATCGGTTACATTACCACGAGAGACAAAAAACATCTAACTGCAGATTTGCATTTCCAATTTCTTATCGTTCATTATCATTACGCAAATATTAACATAGAGGAGCGTGTCCGTTTTCTCAAGAATATTCGCAAAGACTATTTGCTCACCGTAGACCAATCATTTCGAAAGTAATAAATTATTAGGCTAGCGTGAAAGTTTGTTTGCTCGTAGAGGAGAGATGGTGTCAGGAATGCAGAAGTGTCCTTCTTTTTACTACAGTTATTTGTCTACTTGAAGACTACACAACTATACGAGGAATGAGACATTCTTTTCTCTGGGAAGGTGACGAAAAGTCGTAAATATCGAAGAACAAATTTTACGTAAATATTGTCACGTCCAACAAATTCAAGCAGTTTGAAAAGAAAAAAAAGAATGGGAACGGTGGGAACTCTTCCTCTTTCTCTATTTATTCGCTAAATTACACACAAAAGGTACGTATAAATTTCACAATGTTTATTTTACTTGAATTGTTAGTGGAATTACCACTTAGTGTTCAGACAATGTACGCGACGAAATGTCATTATGTTAGCCGTTTTCGCTTCATACACGGAGCCGATCAAGCTTTGCCAGTGACTTCTGTCGGTATAAGTAATAAAAAAATGTTATTTAAACATAGGTCGTTTGAAGCTTTGTTAAACCGGAAATACCTTGGAACACTCTGTACACGTAAACAACCTAACTTCGCTGACCTAAGCTTGTCTATTCAGCGGCAAAGATGATACGAGCCACTCATTGTCAGAAGCCAAAATAACTAGCACCATCAAATTAAATTTATTAAATTTTGTTCATTCACGAAGAGTTAAGCACCGAACGTGTTCTCTCGTACTAAAATTGGAACAATTTCAAACAGCAGAGTTAATCACATCGACTTCCGAGTGGCTCTTACCACTACTTTCGTTCAAAAAATCCGAATTTTTGCACAGTCCTACCGAATCACATTTCCCACTCAGTTTCCTCGAATTTTCCATTTCACCATCTCGCTTCCCCTGCTCCATTCACCCTCCTCGAGTATCGTGCTTCACCTACGATTACAAAATTCCAATCGTAAACCATCGACGTCGGTGTGTGGTTGCTTGGAGGGCGGTCGATCGCGCAGCGTAAGTGGGTGCCACAATAAAATATTATAGGTGCGATCGTGATGGGTGGCGCGTACGGGAAAGGTCAACCGGTGATCCTCGAGCATCGTGGCGTTGTAAACGAGTCGCGTCGGACACGGTTGCTCTCTCGTCGTACGTCAGCCAGGAGCGTCTAGTTAGCTTATCGAGTCCACGGTTACAGGGTTAGCGGGAGATTCTCTTCTCCGCGGTGGATCGAGAGTACGTTGCCGATAAATTCCGCATGTATTCGAATGGGCATATGGAATGGGGGGGTATCGCGATGCGATCGTGCCGCACGCCATAAATGCCCGATGGAGGTCTAGCATCGGATGAAGAACCGATGTCGGTGCCAACCGGCTATTACACGTTACACAAGCGTGTACCGTGGAGCGGCAGCAACGAGAAGAACCTCGCCTGTGTTGCTGTTAGGCACTTTTAAGGAGGGAAGCGCGCGCCTCTTGATTACGTATCGCGTCCCGCGTTATTACACGCTTCCACATAACTATAAAGGTGTGATTGCACGCGTAACCGAGACTTTAAATACGCATCGAGGCTACGCGAAGACGGCGAGCGCCGCGGGTGAATCGCGCTTTTCTCCTCGTTCTCCCTGTTTCGTCGCTCATCATACGCGTCGATACTTGTAATCTCGACTGGAGCGTGCTGAAATCACGTTCGACATGGTTCGTTGGATGAATAGCGCACGGGTTGCTGCGGTTAGGTGTAATTGATAGGAAAGAGAGTTTTCTGACCGGTGTGAGCCAGAGTAGGTATCGGGCGTACGGTTACTTCAAACGAAAGTGATTAGGAAGAGCTGGGAGGAGTAACGGAATAAAGACAGCGTGGAGAAGGAGGGACGGGTCGACAGAGTGTGCCGGACGATCGACCTACGAGAAAATACAATTATATTGCTGCGTTAAACCGCCGTGGAATTCGTTTTGTTGCTTCTAATCCCCTCGTGGAAATTTACGAGCGGCGACGCGCCTGTCGCGTGCGACTCGATCCCAACGGACACCGGCCTTTAGCGTGAAAGCTGGGAAATGGACGAAATGGAATTTCATGTTCCATTACCGGCTGCACCGAGTGTGCCGTTCGGCCGACGACAAGGGATTTCCCGTACGCTATTAAGTTGACCGGAGATTATAATTGAATGGCGATCGTTCGAAAAGTAGCGGCAAAATTAATATCGCCGAGGTTGATACTGGAGGAAGGGGTGTATTGTATTAGTAAATATACAGAGTGTTTGAAACTTTGGTTGAAAAATTGTCGTATACGAAACTCGTCTAATTCAGAGATACGTAATGTACAGGGTGTTTCAGCTGAGAATGAACACCTAAATGTGTCCTTTGTTTTTCACGATGTTAGAAATGTTTGATGTAAAATTTGAATGGTTCCGAAGGAGGAAGATTTGTTTTCTACAGAATATGATAATAGTTAGTAAAACATTTTGTCTTATTTCTCCAAAAGTTTATTCGCGCAATACGAAGTTCCAGTCTTCAGATTTAACAAAAACTTACACGCTATAGTCTACAAAAAGTAAGAAATTATTTAAATAATGATTAAAAACGAAACAGAACAGCAGTGTACAAAAAACAAGAAGTTATTTAATCAATTCATTGAAATAAGTTATCCTGTACGACGATCAGAATTACAGAGAATACGTAAATGTATAAAGGAGATCTTTAAATAAATCTCCAAGGTAAATCCCACGTAATGCAGAAAGTGATACGAGCTAATAATCGTGGGAAATGTAACAGCTGAAAGTACCTCGGCAATCTTTACAGAACCGTACCACTAGTTTTTGCCCCTGCGTATGCAGATCGAGAAAATTGAAGCGTCCTTGAACAGAGCCGACCAGTTCATGAATATTACTATGATCGCCGATGGCTGGATAGTGAACTGAAACACCGTTCTTGTACTCATTCAGCCACCGATCACGTTGTCAACTCGGACCGATTGTGTGTGTTTTAATAGAAGTAATTAGACCGATGATCGTGCGCATTGGCGAGGGGTTGGCGAAAGAATCCAGCGACACGAACGTTCGCTAATTATCGACCGGTCTTATAACCGAAAGGGTTCGTGTCGATCGACGTGGATGCTTTCCACTCTTCCCGGCTTCCGCTTAATAGCGATAGCGAAACCCGTACGATCCTCGTGTTACACGGTGCCTGTCCGGTACGAGAGGAGTCGTAACTTGTCGGCGGGCGATGCGTTAGCTTTCAGGATTAGTCCATTTCGATATTAGACAGCTCGTTACTTCATTGCCTCGCGCCGACTCACAATTAGCATGGTGTACACGGCTGATTGGCCTCGTCGGAAAAATCCCGTAATATGGCCGCTTGACTAATTAATTACCCACTTATCCTTATCCTCCGAGCCTGACCATTCCGCTTTTATTGTCCGTTTTTCCGGACGTACCTACAATGGTAAACAGGCGATGCTCGTGAAGAGGCAACCGTGAGCCGAACCTGATTATTCTAAACGAAACACGGCTGATAGGTCGGCTTCGATTAGGTCGACCGGAAAGTTCGTGTTCTTTCAGACGTTCGTTTTTTGTCGTCTCTTTATTCGTTTGGTTTTACGTAGCGCGAGGGTGATATTGTAAGCGAGAAATTTTTACATCCGAGTTAAATTGAAAGGACGAGAAAACTTGGATTTTACGGACGTGCAACTTAATTAGACGAACTTCCGGCAGGAAATCTCCATCTCACGCATAGAGTCCATCATTCCCTGATTTACTCTAATACGGTGGTGTATGTTCACATTAATGCATTATATTAACACATCTTGCGCGGGAAGCGACTAAAGTCGTTTTGCACGGATTATTGGTGGATTATTGTTATCGATGGGCTTTTGTAATGTTTTTACAATAAGATCGGATACACATGAGTACTAGGTCGACGCCCGTATATTTCAACATTAAAACGTGCGTTGCAAAAATGCATTCCTATGAATCTTGCAAAAAATACAGTAACTTGGAAGAATATTATTAATGAAATTATAACAAGTTTATTAGTAGGGAACTGAATTAATGATCAGTTGATAATAATGATATTATTTTTAAAGAGAAACTAAAAGTTTTATTTAAAAGAAACCTAAAGTTCAAAAACTACAGCTATTTTGTGCACAAGTAATTTTGCGTACGAATTGTAAAAAATCGCCCGCTAGCCGGTGAGAGTTTGGCGGCAAAGCATCCGCGCAAGATGTGTTAAATACGCAATCGTAGCGATTGTCAAACCACTCAGGACCAGTTTATCGCCGAGGAAGATGTCACGGCGAAAGGTAGTGGAACAAAATAGCACACACATGGTTGAATAAATCTTATTTTTGAATTTCACTGAAAACGGTACGAACTTTCGATAAAATACAAAACGAAGATTACACGGCGGACCACAAAATTCTGCGCCCGAAAGCGGCACGAAATTTTGGGACAGCCTAATGCATTACAGCGGGAGGACGGTACGAAACGGAAGACCGGTCGATCGGTTGCGGTGGTAGCCAGCCGACTTTGAATCGAAATTTCATTCCTCCTCGCTGTCTTACTCTTTTCAATTAATTATAACTGCGACGGGGAACGGTACGTGGAACACGGATTTTAAAAGGGGGAGCTGGTTGCACGAAAAAGGGACCATAAAGATAACGCGACACCCGGGCGTTTCTTTAATTCGTCGATGGAGTCGTTAACGTGGCTGGGACTCCGGCTGAAAATCGCTCTTAAAAATTCCCGCCGGCGATTATCATCCGTTTATCGCGCGCGATCTGTCCGCGTTCGTCGACGCGCCCCGGCGACAACATAATCGCCACGATAACAGAGATATTCTGACGGAATTGCTCGTTTTGCAATTAACAGATATTTCTCCGTCGAGAAACGGTCCTCTCTCTCTCTCTCTCGCGAGAGTAGCATATTTCTCGCGAGCGCCTGTTTATTCACCACTCGGAGAAAAATCGTTCGAAATTCCGTGGCCCCGCTCGCACGCGTACATATGCGCGCGTGTGCGAGTACACTACGTATATATTTAACCGGGCATAAATCTTTCGAGCGGACAGAACTTTCGTATAATTCTCTCGTTCGCCGGGTTCGGTTTTAAACTACGCGTTACCGGCCATTTATCTACTCGTTAGTGGCGACCGCTCGATTTCTGTTTGTCGCCGTTAACGACGGCGTATTATGAATTCTATCAAATGTATCGCGGACTGCGGCGAATTCGCCATCGCGGATGTGTGTTTCGGTTAGCCTCTATGTAAATGAGAGGCTGCAATTAACCGAGAGACAAGGTGAGAGAGGAGGAACGGCAACGAGGATCGGTAGAAAACAACGTCCATTCGCGGAATTTATCACGACCGGCGGAGTACATTTTTCAAGTCGAGCGCCAATCCTTCGATCCGTTTTCACCAGACTACCGGGACTCGTTGTTCCGTAAATTACTTATCGTTGGAGTTCTGTTAGACGCGTCGTTCGAAAGGTACGAGTAAAATCGACGAGAAAGACAGGCTTGTATATATACGCGTATTTCAACGATGTCGAGAGACTAGCTTTTCGTAAAAGTAAAAGGGCATCTACCGAATGGGAAGCGAACCTAAACACTAAATACTAAATCTGACGAAGAAATATGATTTAACCCTTTGACTGCAGATTATTCGCCCCGGAAACGAGCCCGAATTTTGATTTCGTTATCGTAAGTACATATGGGGAGAATTTTGGAAGCTCTAGCATTTGAGCAGCTTTAATTAACAACAGGTGGTACACTGTTTCTATAGAAAAATCATAATTTTTTATATATCATGGATTGATAAAATATTGTAAGAAACCTTATCAAGCAACATAATCGTCATAAACTGGAATAGTTATATTAACACTGGAAGGAACGGCCGGGTCAAAAATGACCCATTAGCAACTTTCGAAAAGTGAATTTTTCTGCGTCTCAAGAAGAGATTGAATAATTCGTCTCACATCGATATAAGTATAAGTAAACACGCTGAAAACTAAGTCAGAAAGTTACAGACGATAATACTTATCAGTATCAAAAATTCACTTTTTTTCGAAACTTGCTAATGGGTCATTTTTGACCCGGCTGGTCCTTCACGTATTAAATTAATTTCTACAGCACAGTGATTTAATAAATATCATCGTCGAAGTAGTCTGTGGTAAGGTCTTAAAGACAGATGTCTGTACAAAGATTAAATCATACAGTAACTTCTATACGAACATAATGGGTGTCCCAATATTTATGAACGACAGTGTATATACGTAAGTACGAGAGAAATCTCGCGTTCGTTCACGCGCGTTTCATCTAAAAATGACCGCGGCTCAGCTGTGCGGTAATTAAAACGGCAATGAAATGACTCGATATGTAAATGTATGATAATGGGGCGGCATCGAAGCGTATGCGATAATCAGCGATAATTTATTATTGTTTTTCAGGCCGTTTTAAATCGTTCTTCCGTTAACTGACTCGTGGTCGCGAAATCGGTTCTTTTTCTGTGTTCTTTTGTTTACCCGTGCTCGTACGCGTCCGTAATCACCTACGCTAATTAAAGGGTTAACGTCCCAGTCTCTAGTAACCTAGATACCTAGGTAGTTGCTTAACGCGTCCGTTCCCCGCGTGTTTAATTGAAATATCAGCGTGCAATACAAAGAGCTGCGGCGCGAAGGCGGCACGAGTGCCTTTTCGACGTGCATTCATTATGAATAGGTACGCGAACGATTGAACGAGGGAGATGCCTCCAATTACGACGCGATTGTCTTTTACACGCACGAGTTCGCGCTCACGTGTATACACGCAACCTGCTAAACGACTGTGTTATTATCGCGGCGGTAATTGCGAACGCTCGCAGAAGTCACAGGAGAACCTGCCGATGGTCGCGTGTAATTAAGATCTGACTTGTCAGAGGTCCCCGCTTGTTTCTTGTTCCCTTCTACGTGTGTACAAACGCGCCGCTAACGCACGATCCTTTCACGTTCCACGCGTGCTTACTCGCTCCTTCCACGATCACGGTTCAACCGCCGCGGCATTGCTCGACGTTGCTTAATCAATTCCGTGTCTGGATTCCCCAACTTCCTACTGAGCTTCTGTCGAGCCAGTTCTGCACACGCGTACGGAAATATCGGTTTCGTTTGATCGGTGTTTCGTAACGTGCTTGCGCAAGGAGATCGTTTCCCTTTACTTCGAAACCCTCGTATTAAATGTCGTCTTGGTTTTTCCTTTTTGTGACAGTTGTTGATGTAACGAATTGAGGATTGTCACGTGTGTTACAATTGACAGTATTGTTGTATTCCGTGTACCGATCGTTTGTTAAGTGACAAACGTACAAGTACCACGTTGACAAAGTACAATAAGTATCGTTCAGGGCTGTTCGGTAGTTTAGTGGAGCGGCGTGCGTAACGGTAAAGGAACTAATCTCCGATTTTTGACGTGTAATATGTGTGTTCGTATCTTGAGGAGTGGGGGATTAGGATTTGTAAGGGTTTGGTATACCGAGGGCAGAGTTGGACGGTGAGACGGAATTAGTGAGGAAAGGATGAAGTCATTGGTTATCGAAGACTACCACTTAAATTTTCAGTGCCTCTTGTTCTAAAGACCCCTGTTAATTAACTCTTCGTTTACATAGAGATCGGGGACCAGAAAATGTTTGCGTTTCTTCTTTTCCTACGAAGGATCTCCCTCGACAATGCAGATTGCAACAGAGTTGCTGGAATTTTTCTCAATTTTCCTTAAATTCCTATCTCCTCATTTTTCCTTCCTTACGCTTTCAAAATTACATCTTCCCTCCTAGCCCATTTATTACAAGTTCTATGCAAAGCAACTGTCTTCCCGTCACGGTCACAAGTGGCAGTATTCAAGCACCATCGGAACTATGTCAATATTTACATACTTCGCATTCAGATCAAGCAGCCGGTTACTCAGGCCTTCCCGTTGCTCAGGGTCGCCGGCGATCGGCGATGTCATTGCGTGACTTTGCAGCGTGGCTGACAGAAGGGTGGCGCGGGCCTACAGCAACCTTTAACCTGCCACGGGTGCGAATGTACCTGTTGTCGGTCCTGCCACTACCGATCGGCACCGATTTCGTCCGAACCTTCTTCGTGCCTCCTACCAATCCTGGTTTCCCCACCTGATATGCCCATCGGCTACGCCAACCACGCTCTACCTACCACGGTGGCAACTACCACGCTTACTTCAGCTCACTTAACGCCGTGGTCGCAGCTTCCATTTGTATCTGATGTGTTACAGATACCGAACGCTGCTTACACGCGCGTGAGACACTTAACTCACGGCCCACCTGACGATCTTGTTTCGCTGAGAGCACCGTGTATTCGTAATAACGCCTATGCCCTATTCGAACGTCGCTGACAGCTGCCGTAGAGAATTCTTCGTTCGACGTTTGCGCACAGTTTCGTTCGCCTTTCCAGATTTCAATGTTTTAATTCGCATGCGTTCGAGGAATTTTGAGATATCGTGGGAATTATCGTAAGGGGTGTCTTTGAATTGCTGGTGGAATCTCGAAGGGGTTAATCTCCGTGAAAAAATAAGGTGATAGTGTAGTACAAGGTTTTTTTCACGCGAAGCTTCATTTCTGAGTAAATCGATGTTGAAGATTCGTGCAAAAGACGAATAGACGAAGCATTATCCTCGGATTTAATATCGACACAGTTTCATTTACGGGACCATGTCAAGTCTCTTGTATAAATGGGAAAATTTAAAAAACCTTCAGAATAGTATAAGTGTTACTTAAGTATTACTAGGAATTACTCTACATATTCCACTTATTTTTTCACATAGATCCACTCTCGTTCGTATTTAACCACCATCTCGAAGACACCTCTCGTATTTTCGAGCAACCGGTTCTAGGCTATCAAGTTTAGAAACGTCACAAAATGTCAACCTATCATTCCCTCAATGGTAATCAAATTTACTACGCTAGAATCCTTCAGGATGACACGGCAATTTATCGCGACTCCCAAGGAAAAGTTGTTCCCAATGCTGAAATTCGAATGAAGAGGTTATTGTATCACTTCCAAGAATAGAAATACCAAACGACCATCTTCCATCGTGACTAAGATCCGGCTTGATTCGTTACTTCGAGTATTCCCACCGGATTGTCATCCTTCGAACATTCGGTTTCACGAGTCTCTCCACGAGGACCAGAATTGATTTAACGAACCAGGAAACGAATAAGAGAACGCGGCGCCCGCTCGAACAAGTCGATGCAGAGCCCATCGGCGAAGCTTTTAAAAGGGTACAAATTATTTGGATGGAATGCGAAGGATGGGCATACCGCGAATGCAAATAGGGGGGGACCGTTCGAGGTTGCTGAATGGTTTCGAGGAGCGACGTTTCTCTGCTTCTCGTGACACTGAAGTAGACTATCGTTTCGTGACCGAGTGGCTGTTTACTCAGGAGGCGAGTTCGTGGTTAAACACTTCAGTAATGGTGGGGCATTAATGCACGTTATATTGCCAGATGTCCGAACGACAGAACGAACCGTGTACAGTGCCTGACAATACAACGTGGTTCCCTTACGTCGTAATCGTAGTCGCGGAGAGGAATTCCACTTCCATAAATTTCTCCCTACGGTTATCGACCATGTCGCTCGGTGAACAATGCTCGTACTACCATCGTCCCGTGGCCTCGTCTAACAATCGCCAATTTTTCCCGTAGCAAGCATCGATGGCACGTACGTGTCGAAGCGTGGTTGATGACTCAATGACGAACTCGATTGATGTCTCAATAGCGCTGTTCCCGTCTGGATCGTGGCACTTAAAACGTTTCAAACGATGTTTCTCGATTTTTTCTGCTGTTAGTGTATGTACGTTTCTCGGAACGATAATTCGACGATTTATCGTTGCATGGAACTTGGTAATTCTTGGAGAATTTAGCATTGATGTATGGGTGTACTGTAGGTTTTGTCAGATAAAACAAAGTGTTTCTATTGTGTGAAATCGTGAAACTCGGTAGCTCGTCGTTGATTTGTTAGTCAAACGGGATCTCGGGAACGAAATACGGCTCATTCGGATCGAGTAAGTTTGACAGTTAACGTGGATTGGAGTATTAAAGAGAGCTGTTATGTCGCTACTATTTCATTGCACAAATGTATGTTTTCGACAGAGGTTTGAAACCGTTGAATTTGCATTAACAGTTATAATAAACTATTCTCTGTTAGATATTTCATATTGAGAAGAATATACTTTGGAGTAACTATGTAATACACGAAAATCGTAAGGTAATGGAGCTACTTCGAATTGACGCATAATTTTAATTACACATCGATCGCCGAGAAACCTCGACGAAGTTCAAATGTCAATTAAAAATTTCACTCGTAAGAATTGAATTTTATTAGTCCCAATTGCAATTAGTTATCAAGAAAGTCTTCCTCCGCGCGAATTTATATTTGGAAATAAGGAACGAACACGCCCACGAGTAACACCGCTAAGAAGCAGCTATCGGGGTATATACCAGTCTATCGTGGCAAGACCAAGAAAAAAAGGAACCTGGTTCCCTGAAACATTGTAATTCAAAGATTCTTCGTTCGCCGGGGAGAAGTGCAAATTTAGGGGCAAGAGACGGTGGGAGAGACCGCGACAAGAAAAAGGCATCGGTTGCAGGGTGGAACGTGTGTCGAGAGATCCTGGGTCGTATTCGTACGAGAGAGATAGAAAATATAACGTTGTCGTGGTAGTCGGCCAATGAAACAGGTTTCCACACACGTGTCATAAAAATATATCCACAGAGCGAAGGCCGCATTGGGCCGACTCGTGACTAATGGCGGGGCCGGGGGGTTGCTTTTCTCCTTTTACGGCGAAAAGTTGAAGTAAAAAATCGTGTACCCGGCGGGGATTAAAGGTCCTTACGTGCCCTAATAGCCCGTAATTGAAAGGGGCCAATGTGGTAGGGAAGAATTCTTATTCGACATCTTTATGCAGCGTAACGTGACATGGTGAACGCGTGCAGCAGGCGACCTCTTCTTTTCCCTCGCTCGCGTAATTGTTCTCCCCGCGAAATCGTCCCGAGGGGGAGAATCGAAGAGCGAGAGAGAGAGAGAGGGGAAGACAAATATGCAAATGAAGGAAACCGAAATAACGATCGGTCTCGTAATGACGCGCGATTAAACTCTGTTAGCGGTATCTCGAATATCCAAGCTCCTCTCGAAACTGGTAGGCCGCGTTCACCGCGTTTAATTCCCTGATTATAAGTTGCCATTAATTTGACGAGCAGTAAATCAATTTGCTTCTTCGCCCGACTCCGCGCTTCTTCTCATGGGGCAAAGTGCGCGATAGGAAGTCGTGTTACGAATCCGTACGGGAGAAGGGGAGAGACAAGAATGATACCGTGAATAAATCTTCCTGCCACCGTGTACTCAGAGCTTTACACCGTCCCTCGTGATTTATGAATCAATCATTATCACTTTCAAGATTTACGCTTAACGCGAGCGTAAAAGCTTGGACTCGGTCGATCGGCGATCGAACCAACAGAACGATCACACTGGAACGTGGCAGACCTATCCGTCGTCTCCTTTCTCTGTGAATGTCATTATGAAAACGACCGTTCCCGCCGTGAGTCACTGGCAGTGATATTATTCATTCACCCGATCGAGACACTCGAGATACAGCCGTATCGTTCTTGAACGGACCACTGTCGTCCCAGTGAAATTCGCCTTCAGTACAATTTACGAGCGCGTTTACACGCGAAGGGACAATTATATCCGGGGGAGGAAAACGTCACACGTAGGAAACGTAATCTCGCCTGTGTCGAAGGTTTCACTTATTTCTCATGAACCTGTGATACTAATGGCTAATTCTATTCTCATTTCTCATGCCTTTTCATACCTACTTATCTCCTACATTTTCTCCTCCATTTATCCCGTTCAAGTTTCCACGCGTGCATTACTCACGATCGTTCTTCTTTGATCTCGCTTATGGTACCTTTGCAACCGTTCGAAATAAGAGTAACGCAAATTGCCGAGTCAAACAGTTCCGTGTAACGATACTGTAAACACGAGGTTTCAAACGCTTCTTCTAAACGGTTTAATTAGCGAAGAATTTCGGATGTGATAGGTGAAACCACGAACGCTGCTCTCCTACTTTCGTTTTCTCGCGTCCGCTCATTAAGAATTCTTCTCGCGCGCTCTCGCCGGTAAGAGGATATAGACGAAGGTGTCTTTCTCAATGGAACAACTCCGATATGAAAAATATTCTGTTCGTCGAGGAACGTGTGATCGTTCGTTGAGCCTTTTTTAGTAGCGAAATGGATATCCCCGCCGATAAAAGAAAGGTTTGAGAAACACACGTGGCCGGCTAGTGGGATAAAGCCGCTGGTGTCGTCGTCAAGGTACGATCGGTTTTAATGTAGCTTTTACGATCTGTTAATTTCAGAAGCGTCTTAAACGCCGCGTCCACGTATTAACATATTAAACAGCTAGACTACCTTGCTTACGTACGTACGTCCGCCATTCCGCTCGCGTACTCGGCTCGTATTTCAAAATTCATTACCAGAAAAGTACGCGAGCCACGCTAATAAGAACGCATTCCCAATAACGTAATTGCGTATCAGCGCGTTCAAATGTGTCCGGCGGAGATCTAAACAGGCTGGGGGTAATCGTTTTAATGTACGATCGTAATCATGCGACCAGTGTAAACGGAAAAGCGTCGTTTGCGCGAACGAAGATAGGAAGAGTGAGCGAGATTCTTCCTCGTTCGGTATCTTTTCCACGAATTAAAAGAAAAAGGCAAAAACGAGAGGATACAAATGGAAAAAGAAAGAAGGAAATAAGCTGGAACCAGAAGGGGAGAAGAGTAGAGCCGTGTTCAAGCAGGTGTGTCTGTTGGCGAGGAAATCGGGCCGAGAGTATTCATGGGGTAGTATCGGCGTTGATAACCTGGCACGCCGACAAAAGCGGTAGTATCGCCTGGATGATACGCTATTATTGCCTCCATTAGTCGTTAATATATGCAAAATATCCTTATTATATTGGTCGGGTGTGTGTTCGAGCTGGTTGGAAAGCTTCTGCTTCACGTACGCGATACGAATCTGTCTGGGAAGCGCCGCGACGTTCGTATCACCGGTCCGCGTCAGCCTTGATCGAGTTAAGGCTCGTCTCTTCTAATTATTTCGTGCTCGCCGAGCTCGTTGCTTATCTGCGAAATTCCCATTGCCACGGTAATTTAACGAGCCGCTACGCCGCTTCGTATCGTTCCTTTTCCACCGCGAAATCGTCCTCGTCGTCGCCGCCGCCGCCGCCGCGATTCGATTCGATTTAAATCCCTTTTCCGCGGAACGATCCGCGGATATACACACACGTTTGCGCCACCGGCTCTTATAAGTGTGCGGCTTTCTTGAAACGAGATTATCCGCTTCACGAGCTCGGCTGCGGAGATTTTAATTAAGCTGTGACACTTTCCGCCGACGTACCGTCGTAATAATTTGTCCTTATCTCGGGGCAAGAGCGGCTCGAGCTTTGCGGGTGGTGTGCAGCGCGGAGCTGAAGTGAACGTTCGAGATAGCCAATGCTCGAATAGTTCGACTTCTCCACCGAACAAAGCAACGTGTTGCTACCGGCTTTCTATCTATAGTGAAGTAGAACGTTTCAATGGGCACGTGCCGAACGTATCAGGGCATTACACGTTTATGACTTAATTAATAGCCTGTGGAAGAAGGTTAGATAGCGGGGTAATAAAATGAAATTAGGAATGTGTGTATCGTTATTCGTATATGATTTACTCGTTTTCCAAATACTGCGGACCCCCGTGTAACACGAATTTGGAAACACATATTTATGAAAGATGCGAGGGTTTATTGCACAAACTGTAAAATAAATGAAATATTCAATATTGCACTTTAAAGGCGAAGAAATATTAAAATTAAATATATTTTACCATTGCACATGTTACTTAAAATGAAAGATTTTCTTCACTATGCATCTAAGCGTCGGTTATTTACTGTTTTAGCACTATATTGAGTAAGAAAAGCTAATGTATTACAGACTAATAAAATTTGCCAATCTTCAGTTTTATAAATTAAATCCGAAATTGGGATTAAAATTAATTTTCGTTACCGATACAACTGTTTTTATCGGGTCTCGACCAAATCTGTGGCACGAGCCTTCCACTCGTTACTATACAGCAAGAGGTTAAGTCCCCGGCATTTTGTTCACATTTATTTTATAATCTTCATTCTTCCAACAGTTTCGCCTAGATGGTCCTATATTTCGTTATTACAGCGACAAACTTTACCTATAAACACTGTCGGTTCCTTACATAAAGCAATTACCGTATAATATAATATACCGCCAATAACGAGAACTTAGCTACACCGTGAAACTGTAAGCTTACCTACCCTGTTACACGAGCACTGTCGCAATTTTTCTATCGTGTTATACGAGGGTCTACCGTATACACAAGTAGCGATGTCGTAACTATTACACATCGAAGGAATTCCAGGCGTAGTCGACTCTTTTCCGAGATATATCTCGTTCTCGTTCAGTTTACACGTGGAACGGCCGTCATTGCGCGGGTGCAGTTTCCTATAAACGTCTGGTTCGATGGTGGACAAGGAAGGTGGCCGGGAATTCGGGAGCTTCCCGTGGCGCGATACAAATACATGAAATACCGCGACGGGTCTGTTGAATAGAATTTGATTTCGTGGTACCTACGGCGCTCCGGAGGAACCTCGGTGCACATGTTCGAAGACACGGGGCCACGTATCGCCGGAAAAATTACGGCTCTCCGGTTTAGGGTGTGCGAGGAGGAATTACGAGCGGGCGGAACGGACGATCGAAGCTCACCTCGAAGCGCGGAAGCGGACACCGGGATATTTGTGACCGAGCCACTGTCCTCCTACGTGCCACCATTCGAACAAATGTCTTCCTCGGGTCCGCCATTAACGCTCCCGCGGTAGACGTAGCGACGCGATGGACTAGCGTTTATTTTCTTTGTCTCTTGCACCCGATGATTTCTACGCTGTTGTTATACGAATCACCGAGAGACCGTAAAACATCGTCGTGATATACCGCGTCGAATGGCCCCGAACCGCGAGCGCTCGCTTCGGTGGCGCGCTATATCTGAGGCGGAAAGGTGTAAAAATCGCGAGACGTTCTTAGCGAGTGTTTGCACTGGAGGACAGTCTTGTGTGACTGATTCATATTTGCCTTTGTTACATGGTAATGTAATGGACAGTTACGATGATACCGAACGCTCCGGACGGTGGCAATGTCGGACTATTGGACTGTATCTAGGGGAGTAATAACAGCGAGGAAATTAAGCTGCGGTTTCGATTTCTACTTGGTCCTTCAAATGTAAAAAAAAAATGGGAAAAATAGTTTTACAAACGGCTATAGTTGATACAGTAGATAACCTTTTTCCGATGAAAATGAAAATACGAGAGAAATGGAATTAATCGTAGAATCAATTTTAAAAGAAAACCCCTTGATTGATTACTGGCGTTGCCGAAAGACGTTTTGCAAATTATTTTACCCTGTACTGAATGAAAATAATGTAAATATCATTTATTTACTACCTTCTTTATTGAACTTATACAACGCTCAATAAACTTTAACGAGGTGTACGGAGACCTTTATACTGACTGTACGATTAAATTACAGAGTCACGATTAACGAGTTCTTAATGGTGCGTTAAACAGGACGAACAAATGATTAAAAATCTACTCTTCTAAATCCTGTTGTAAGAAATGTTGTCCTTTTTGCAATAAATATGTCTATTAAATATTACTGAGGATCTGTAATTAGCGAATAAAGATTGACTCAATCGACTGCAGAGAAAAAAAACGTTTATTGATAGAAATGAAGTACAAAAAAAGCAAACGGAGGCGAAAATCCGAGTGAAAAACAGTTACTCAGTTCGGGGTTGTCGCACGACTACTTAAAATGCGGAAAAACATTTGTTATACACTCGGCATAGCCCCACGGTCAGCGGACCCATGGCTTTTATGGCCCGGCCTGGGCCTACGTTAAGCAGAGAAACTCGCAGTAGGAAAAGTAAAAATTCCAAATATAATCTATTCTCAATAAATATGTTATAAAAATGTCTACTAAAAACTGTTCCATTACAACCACCCTTCCATCATCAACGAAACTTGTCTTTTCTCAACTCACCGTGAACTGCTCGACATTCCAAAGAGCACGATTCAAGACTAAAATACTCTCTTAATATCTGCTTCATTTTTCTTTCTCGGATATAATCAAGGCCACGGATAATTGATATCCTACAGTCCCAGAAGACTGATCACGTTCGTAGCAATACAGATCATTCTAACCTACTCCAACGAGAGTAAAGCGAAAGCCACGGTTACAATCAACCCACGTGATCTCGCGGAGAACATTTAGCCCCCGTAAGAAATCTACCGAGCTACTAGATTCTCATAAAGCGATTCGTTTATCGATTCACCATGCGGTGGTCCGTGGTTTATGATCAATAGCGTTATACGCACCGGGAGCAACTTTGCATCTATACACGCTGCTCCGGACCGCTGTAACTCTCTATATATGGTGGTTCGTAAAAGCTTGCCGGGCAATAGTCGGTCTTCGAACCTTTAAGGCATCCAGAGATTATTGGCATAACGGAACACGTATCCCTCTTGTCCCTAAAAGGTTTAGACACAAACGAGACTCTTCCACCATCGCTAAACTTTCTTTCCTTTTTTCCATCTCTTCCATCGTCGATTCCTACACCTCTTCATTTCCACTCTCATCTCGAACGTATCCTCAAATGGTCAGCGGTGAAGAATTTTTTTCCGCGCGAAATCAGGGCCGCGATATATATCTCGGTGGAATGAAAAGAGAGAGAAAAAGAAGAAAACGAATGACAGGGTGAGAGTGGGAGAAAGGGATGAAGAGGAGGAGAGGGAGAGACAGACAGACAGGGTAGAGAGAGGAGTTGGTATGTGGTCAGCGGAAGGAGAAGGTAAAACGGCAGAGAAAGAAAAAGGTGAGTGGAACGAGAGAGGCTATCTACCGACTGTACAGCTCGCCCTCGCAAATCACACCGGTGTATGCATTGAAATGCGAAATGGTGCAGACCGCCCAGCTACCATAACTCCGATTAGTTAAGACGCGCTTCGGCAATGTAATGCATGTGCGGGCCGGGCCGGCAACATGTGTTATATCCTGTGTCGTCACATATTTACGAGGGCAACGCGTTCGCGGCGGTAATTCGAGACGAGGGGTGATTCTTTTCGGACCAGTTACCTCGTCGTTTAATTAATCGTAGTTTCCATATAATATATGACAAATATTTACATACATATCGTAAAGCATCCGGCAATTTTGTGATAACTTCGATGCTTTCTTAATGCTATTCCGTTCGGCTACGTTCGCCGAGAATGTCGCAGTTTTAATTGTACCCTACTCGAGTTATGAATCCTTAACGTAATGGAATCTTCGGTAATAATCATTGTGATCTATGATTACTTTGGAATGTCGAAAAGAATGCCGCTCGAGGTTATTTGGAGATGTTATTCTTTCACGATTCAGAGTACAGTAAATTCTCTACAAGAGTCAGTAAGTTTGGATTCTACAAGTGACAGTATAGATGGTCCTACGCCTAGGTCTGCGCCCATGTTATCTCGCTCGCAGTCAGTCAAGCGTGTAACGCTACACCAGTCGGACAAAACATAATTTCTTTAATTTTACTTTTTTTCATGGAATTTTTTTTAACATGTTGGTGAGATTTTTCTGATGAAAATGATATCAAACACGATATAATTTGAACAACATTTACTTATTAACACGTTCACTGTCGCGCCAGATATACAGGTTGCTGTCAGACGGCCACAAGAAAATACATTTTAAGCATACGATTATAGTATTATGCTTTATGTCTAGCTAGCTATGACGTTCAAAATTTTTAGTTGACAACATTTATTTTATTTTAATTATTCTAAACATTTGAGGCTCTCCAGTCACTGATGACCACCATGGCCATATCGAGGAAACAATCTAACGTTAAAACTTATTGAGTGATTAATTTAATTTCATAATATATCGCTTTAGCGAGCCACCGTTTGGTTGCCAATTGTTTATCACATAGAGGCGGCCTACC
>NW_017100195.1:1217262-1232578 GCF_001263275.1 Habropoda laboriosa | reverse complement strand
AAAAAAAAAATGTAGGGTCGATTCGACAAGTGTCAGTAAAATGTAGGGTCGGTTCGACAAGTGTCAGTAAAATGTAGGGTCGGTTCGACAAGTGTCAGTAAAATGTAGGGTCGATAGCAGCAGAAAAGCTGCTAAACAATTAGAATTAAATGTAACGATAGAAATTATTGCAATAATGCGTAATGCAATTGAAAAATTGAAAGAATCAAAAGAAAAATCGCGAATTCGTATCTTTTTCGATTCTAGAATATAAGAAAATTTGAATAAAATACGCGACGAGAATTGGGGAGAAGCATAAGTTAAACGCGTAAAAATATTCAATAATAAACGAACTAGGGATGAAGCTATTATTTCAATACGCGATGCACTGACTCTAGTATTTACTAAAATTCAAAAATTCTCGTATAAATTCCGAAAATAGATTATTAATTACGGTAAACTACTGAGACGGTTTAATTTAGGGTGGGCATAGTGCACTCGTTCCAAATCAGCTCACAATATACAATAATAAATCAACTAACTACTTAACATGCAATTCATGCAAATTCGTTGGATGGTAAATTATTAGTAAACAAAATTCAATATCAGAGAAAATATATGAAAAATTTCAAATTAATTTCAATTGCTGGAAGAAAAGTAACGAAAAGGCAACCTCTCAAAGTCATTTCAATATCCTATTCGACAAGTCTGAAGAACAACGATGACTAAAATTCAAATGTTTATTTCCCTAAACCTTCAAAATAATTTCGAAATATTTTATTCGAAGCGGAGTATTCCAAGTCAGTATCGATAATTGAAGAAATTATTTGATTGTATTTAAAAGAACCGAAAGGAGAATATTTAAAGTCTGATATTAAATGTCTAGCAAGTACCAGTAATTGGTAAAATGATTTATATTTGTTTTAAAAGGAAAATTTCTAATAGGTATTAGTTAAAATGAATTGTTATTCAGTCTATTGTATTGAAATTCTAATTGATTCTAATGTATACAAGTGTTACAAGAAGGCTGAGTGTGTACAGGGTGGACATAGGCTAGCTAGTAGCCCCCGACCACTCTATGAACTTTAACGTCTATACTCGAAAGTGTATCGTCAACACTAACACGTTACCCAGATTATCCAAAAATTGAAGAAGTTACTTTTAAAATTGAACATTCTACGGTGTTTCGAGAGATTTGATAATCATAGTCGAACCTTAAACGAACGTTCAAACGAAGAAAATTTTCCAAAAATCATTTCGTACGTTATTAATCGATAAAACAAAAATTCATTGTTGAAAAATAAATATTTCCTGAAAATCTTCATCTTCCATACAAGATTCAAGATTTTCCCTAATTAAGAGTAATTTCAAAAGATTATCTGTATAAGCTATTATTTCAATACGCGATGCACTGACTCTAGTATTTACTAAAATTCAAAAATTCTCGTATAAATTCCGAAAATAGATTATTAATTACGGTAAACTACTGAGACGGTTTAATTAAGGGTGGGCATGGTGCTGCTTTAGTTTGAAATGATTTATAAACACATAATTAACAGAGGAAAAACCGTGAAACGGCAAAACGTCTACATTCTAATTGTTATAACATGTAAACAGAACTTTAAATTTAGTGTAAACAGAAAAAATATATAATACAATTTATTTCACGGTATTGCAACAAATAAACGTTGAATCAATATTTAATTCGTATAAAAACAATTATTTAACGTAATAATTTTACCTTCACTATGGCTATTTTAAATTTACGACCAAGGGTCAACCTGATTTCTAATCCTTACGAACTTTAAATTCAGTCTAAACTGAGAAAATATATAATACAATTTATTTCACGGTATTGCAACAAATAAACGTTGAATCAATATTTAATTCGTATAAAAACAATTATTTAACGTAATAATTTTACCTTCACTATGGCTATTTTTAATCTACGACCAAGGGTCAACCTGATTTCTAATCCTTACGAACTTTAAATTCAGTCTAAACTGAGAAAATATATAATACAATTTATTTCACGGTATTGCAACAAATAAACGTTGAATAGATTCTTAATTCGTATAGACACATTTATTTAAAATAATAATTTCACCTTCACTATGGGTATTTTAAATTTACGACCAAGGGTCAACCTGATTTTTAATCCTCCGAACTTGATTTCACAACGAGAAAGTAATAAGATCGTTGAAACGTACTTATTTGTCAAAGAAACTTGCAAAAATGTATAAATAATAATATGTAATGTTTTAACAAATTTTTGGAAGTATAAATTAATAATAAAATTGTGAAAATTAATAAATTATACGTTATTATAACATTAATAGAATTATGACTAAACCGAAGTTCGAAGTCGAGTATTTAAAGTCTGATATTACGTGCCTAACGAGTGCCGGTAATTATTAAAATTTGTTTAATAATTAGTAATAGAAATTCTAATTGATTCTAATGTATACAAGTGTTACAAGAAGGCTGAGTGTGTACAGGGTGGACATAGACTAGCTAGTAGCCCCCGACCACTCTATTCACATCTCAGAACCTTCAGGTCAAAATACGCCGCGAAGTGTCTAGGGCCCAGTATAAAGGGTAAATGATTTCGCGGGACATCGGCGGGTCCTTATATACCTGCGGTACCCTCTCCCCAAAGTCATTAGCAAAATCGTCGGTTAGGTCAGGCGGGAAATTTTCGCGGGAGATTTTCGCGGGAGATTTCCGATATCGTAACACGGTATAATTTATCAATTTTCACAATTTAGTTAAAAATTTATACTTTTGACAGTTTGTTATAACATTGCACATAACAATTTATACGTTTTTACAATATTCTTCTACTGGTGGTTTAATTAATTTGCTAAGGTTTAAAAATCAGGTTGACCTGTGGTCGTAGATTAAAAATAACCATAGTACAGTTACATTTATCGTGTTAAATAATTCCTTTTACACGAATCAAAAATGTATTCAACGTTTGTTTGTTATAATATCGTGAAATGAATTATATTACACATTTTCTCTATTCACACTGAATTTAAGGATTATAACGATTAAAAATCAAGTTGACCTGTGGTCATTTATCAAGAATAATCATAATAAAGCTGAAATTATTGTGTTAAATAATTTTTTTAATACGAATTAGGAATTTATTCAACGTTTGCTTGTTACAATATCATGAAATAAAGTATATTATACATTTTCTGTATTTACACTAAATTTATCGTTCTATTTATGTCATAACAATTATAATTACACGTTATGCTGCGTCCGTTTGTTTTTTCTGTGCAGTTCAATCTAATTTACTTAAATTTACGTTGCGAGACAGTATAATATTTACAATTCTGCCTGAATTTTTGAAATTCAGAAAAACACAGGTAAACTTCCATTGCATTTAAACGATATTCTCCACCAAACTGGACAAAGTACATAGTGAGTTACGCTTCTGTCGGCTAAGTCACTTGCGAGAAATAATGTCATATGATTTTCTTTGTAAGGTAAAGTCGAAGTTTATCCTTATTCTGAATTCGTTACGTGTTTCGAATTTGTATGTACGATGATACTAGATAAAGAAAAAATTGATACGGTGTTCTATGAGAATGTCAACTAAGTTAAAATTAAAAATTAAATAATTGAAACGATTTATAAAAAGTTTTCTCTCAGTCACCTGCCACACAGTGCACCGATATTTGCATCAAATAAACAAGTAAAAATTCTTTAATTTTATTCAATTTTCCGTCTGCAAAACACCTGTGTATACCTACCTATGTATACCAGGATTGGAAGGAAGAATTCTTACATCGTAGCTGCGAACGTTCAATTACTTTACACTCGGTAACATAACGATCCTGCGGTGACAATGGGCGCTGATCCTTCCGAAAGGCTGCACGCAGAAGGAAGAAGCTTCGAGACATTTTTTAAAACAGCTTACAGCCTCCGGTGTGGCCTCTCATCTTCTGCGGCTTCGTACGCCTCCTGCCTTGCCGCTTTTAATGTTCCGTAATTGCTTTCCGTTTGCGGCCTGCGGCGAAATATTTCATACCGCACTAAAAAGGGACTCGCAGCGATTCGTCTGCCAGCGAGAATCATCCGGGATGAAGCTTTTAAATAATTTCTCCTTCGATACTTAACAAGCCCCGAGAATTTCATATTTTCATCGCAACAGAAAGGTGGATCGAGTTGAATAACCATCGAGAATACGTCAATTGCGATACTTCTCGATAACATCGTACTGTTGGCAGCTTCTGGATCGTCGAGTCTTAACCTCGCGATACGTACTTCGAAAAGTACGCTGCGTCGTTTCCTTTCCATTGCGATAACACGTAATTTCGTCAGAAGCTATCTTTATCGACCAAAGAAGAATCGTTTAAACGTGTACTACCAGTGGCACAGGTGCAACATACACACAAACGTATACACATACGATTCCATCAGCGAATTATGTTTTGAAGTCGTCGTCGGCCACAGTTATCCACATGGCTCGTCGTCGTCGTTGCTCGTCTCCGTCATTATCTAAAAAAAAGAAAGAAATACTTGTATCGTGCTGTCGTACGGGGCGATAACATAATTTCGCCAGAAGTTAGCCGTGTATATTGACGCGAAAAATTTCACGCAATCTTCCCCATAAATTTGATTCGCGCGCCGTCTCGCCTCGTGGCCCTGTCACCCTACCCTCCACCTTTTCTCCTTCCCTAAAAACCAGCCGGTGTTACTACACGCGAGGTTACACGCGGCTTTATCAAATATTTCGTGAATGCCCGTTTTATCTGTCGGTTATCCAGGATTCACGGAACACAACGGTGGGAAAGATAAAAAGTTGGCCGGGTCGGTAGGGGAGAAACGGGGTGCAGGTTTTTCCCCTCGCGTATAAAGATTCCGAGAGTTTCGAGCACTTCTCTCGCGGCGGGAAGAGGTGTATGCAGCACAGTTTCGAAATGTTGGCTTGCGGGGATATACTTATGCGGCATAGTCCGTTTATAAGGACGCGTGGTCGTTGTCGAATTGTCTCGGTCGAGATAAAAAGTTGATATGTGGTACGTTCCAGCCGAGGGGACGCAGATAAAAGGAACCTCGGTGGAACATCGGCCGCTTCACGCTTCGTGTACCGCGATCTTAAATTGGTTTCACGAATTTATCACCCTGACCTGACCCTTTCCCTCCACCAGTGCCTTCCTACTTGTTGCTAACCGCTCGATTTCCTAGGAAAGGGTAATTTTCTCGTTCTGTGGCCGCGAGATAGCGAACGGTCAGATTTACGATGCGATCGTCGATATCCTTGTACCACTCGGCCCTGTGTAGATCTTTTAGAAAACTAGTTTGAATGCAAGCCGGTGTCGTCGTCGCTGGAACGTGTAACTTACTCGATCGAGGGTAATCGAAAATGGAAAAACAAGGAAAACCCTTCTCCAGGTTGCGTCGTGTTACACGCGACGCGTATTTTCCATGTACCAGATATAAGACGAGGTATTTAAAGAATGTCTTCATCGATCGCGAGACGGATCGTTGGAGATTTGTTAGGCGAGGCTCGTTTATAGGAGATTTGTTCGGTCGATCGGCTTCGAGATTGATAAAGTCATTCTGCAACTGGTTCCGCGTCAGATTGATGTCGATCCGACATCGAGATGCTCGCCTGGCGTGGCGGAAGGAGGGCACGATCAGCCTCGAGCCAAATTCGGCGACACGTCGATCCGCGAAAAAAAAGAGAGCGTCGAAGAGAGGACCAAGGTGTCGCTGCGTGCGAAGGGTGCGTGTACAGCTTGCAGAGAGAACCGTGGAGCAACGGGTGATTCGTCTAGCGGGACCACCGGTTCAAAAAAGTCACCTGGATATAAATGTTGTCCACTCCCGAGCATCGTGCTCTTCTGCACAGAAGCGACGGCGAACCCTTTTCTCGTTCGTTCCACGAAATGGTAGCGAGGCTCGCGCCGCCGCCCCTTTTCGCTTACCCTGGCATTATTAACACGTAAAACGAGCATCTTCGGTTTGATAACAAAGTTGCCGGTAACTTGTTACCGGGAAAACACGCTGGGTCGCGAACACGATCGCCGGATTCAAGAAGGAAAAACGAGCAGAAAATCGGTAGTGGACAAGGATTCCCGCGTGGCGAACGCGCGAATGAAGCAAAAAAAAAAAAAAGAAAGAAAAGAGGAAGAGATGAAAAAGAGAGAAAGAGAAAAGGTTCGGAAGAAGCGGACATAAATATTGTCCACGCCCAAACCGGTGAATTCGCAGCCTTGCCGAGAATTCCCTCCTTCCATCGCGGCTTTCTTTCTACAGGAGAAGACCCGTCGTCCACCACTACCAGCTCCGTGTGCGATCACCGCCACCGTCCTCGTCGTATCACCATCACCGGTGTCCACCGGTGTCCACCACCACTACCGCAGCCGGTCCCGATCGTCATCGCCACCATCGCGGACCAGAGCAATCGCCATTGCGGCGAAAACTAATAAAACGAAAGGAAAGCGACGCTGCAGCGATGGAGCGACGTCGATGAACGTATGCACAGGGACCAGAAACGGGGGAAAAGAGAAAGGCCCCACTGTTGAAAAAAAGGAAAAATCGAAAGAAAGGGAAAGAAGTGTGTGTGTGTGAGAGAGAGAGAGAGAGAGAGAGAGAGAGAGAGCACACACGTTCGTGAGAAAGAAGAGAAAGACGAGAGATTGGTAGAACGGTAGGGGGAGAGATCTGCCTTGACTGGGGACGAGCGTTCCTTCCGTTGGCGTGGTCCTATTGAAAGGCGAAGGTAAATTTACAGCTCGGGTGGGAAGGGTGAAAATTTACTACTGGTCGTGGACGCTCGTCTACGGGGCCCGCGAACCGAGTCCATGGACGGTAAAACTTCGCCGAAAATCGAATAATGACGCTGCCTCGAACGCGGCGTTGGAACAGCTCCGTTTGTATTAAGTGAATAAATAACCGTTCGCGCGGTTCGAAACCCCTTCTGCAGCGATAGAGAACCGCCACGTCGAGCTGCCGGGGGGAAAGGTATTTATTTAAATTTTTACTACCCTATAAATAAGGGCGTCCGGTATTGTGCGATCGTTACTGCGCGACCGGCGCCGGAGATCGACGTGGGATCTATATGCTCGCGAGAGCGAGCGCGCGGCAGCTGAATCGCGCGCGGATCCATGTGATCCAACCGGCGGCGTCGGATTATGACGTTCGGTTTAAGAATGCGTGTACACGCGAATAGATTTTCCTCCTTCAACGAGGCATCAGGGTGGTGTTCCTCCAGCCGAGATTTCCACCGGCAACTTTATGGGTGACGTGATGTGAACATCTAGGAAGTTTAATAGCGCCGCTAATAATAGACGCGGTATCTTTCGTTATCGCGTATAATACCAAAGGGAATTCTGGTGGCTGTCGGTTATCTTCGGTATCACGGCATAAGGAAATCGTGAATGTGCTCGTTTATAGCCGTGGCAATAATCGAATGATTTAGTTACCTCACCGGTATGCTAAAGGTTAATTTAAACGTCGATATTAGTGAATTTATCGGATTGCGCAATGGTTAGGTTGCGTCATGTAATACGAAATCCTGGTGTCGATTATAATATCTAATAATCCCTGTGACCATGATAAATCATTCGTAGCTGTTTGTCTTCGAGCTTAATTGCCTCTTGAACATCGTGTCACATTCATCGCCGTCGATTAACGTATCCGCCATATATGTGTTCGAGATTTCGAATCGAAATCGATCGTTCTCAAGTTTAGATACCTTCTTTTGCGCCTTCTACAAGATCAACGCTTAGATCGGTATCGTGGAATACATCCGATACGGCGGGGCGTATACAGCATCGATTACCTAATTGGGTAAAAGTTAAACGCGAGTGGAAAGATCACGCGATGTCCCGGAGATCTTAACGATCGTCGTCGCTAACGAGATAGGCTAGTTCTAGGTAGTGGCGCGTTAACGATGGGCCCCCACCGTCCGAAATATTTTATATCCGAGATACCCCGACGCAGCGGATCCACCATTAATTTCCGAGGCACCGTCGTTTCGCGCCTAATAAATGTTCCCTTGAAAGAGTTTTGGGATCGTCAACGCGCAGTCGATTCGATAATTTACTATTTTAGCCGCCGTAAATAAGCGCATCAGTTCACGTTTATAGGAGGCTCTAACACCGGCTGGGATGCTCGCGGCACTCCACAGGATTATTGTAAAATAAGCTGGAATAAAAGTTAGAACGAGGCGCCGTCCGATTATGTCGGTCCCTTTTGTGCCATTTCTTTCGTCGTCGCCTTCTTTCTTTTCGCTCGCTCGCTCGCTCCTCCTCGTTGTCTTTCCACCCTGCACCATCTACTTCTTTTCTCATCCCTCTTTGTACAAGCAGAAACAAAACGACGGAGAAGACAACGTAAAGGATGGTCCGACGATACCATCTTTGTTAGCGCAGTTGACGATGAAAATGGTAATAAAACGTGCGCTAGGTTCTTTCGTGGTTCGCGGCAAATTTACGGCCAGATCGATCGTAAAATATAAGGCCTGCGGTTCCAAGGAACGATAACTTTCGATTCGGATTCGGCTCGGTGAAATACGCGGAAATTTCCACGTAAAAGCTTTGATTAATGCTTGGCAAAAAGAAAAAAAAGGGTTCTCGAAAATATCGCATACGCGCGTTAACGATCCGCTCTCTCCTTTTCGTGGGAATAGATACACACGCTTAATGTAACACATTGAACACACGACCCTTCAGACTGTCAATTCGAATAAAATGCAATTAACGTATTTTTTTTCTTTCGCTTCATCGTCGTAGCTTTACGCCGCTCTTTAACTCGTGCTTTTTACGGCTACAGTCATTATCCCGCTGTATCGTTGGTAGCCATTAATTCTAATGCATGCAGTAAATCAAGCAACGCCTCGTATCTTTCTCTGCTCTATCAAATATTTGCGAAACCGTTACTCGAAGGGATATAACAGTATTACTGGCCTGAACTTTATTATCCTTTAATTATGTCGCCCACAACGGCGATCGTAAATTTCAAGTTGCAGATCTGGTCGCACTTGAATATACGTTTAACAAGTAAATCTGGCCATACTGGTTTCTGGAAACCACTTAATAAATGAATTACACAGCCGTTCGGTGTTCATTTATTTCTCGTTCACTCTTTACGAGTTTCGCATTGAGGGTGTCCTGTTATCAGTCGAGACGGGGCTCGTCCACTTCTTGATGCATTATCACGAAACAGAGAAACTAGTTATCCACGGATGTTGAACACGATGCCGAGTTTCTTGTAAGACTCGATGCTCGTGGGCTTTCATAAGTACCCGCCGTCCGCAACGTAGCTGTCTTCAGGCGGTAATGCAGTTGGCTTCTTTGCCACCAATAGGATAACCGAAATCGAGCGTAGATTTTTATCTGAAAACAATATTTGCTTTTATTTCCATGGGTTTTTTTTTTTAAATACGATACGTTCCCGTTGACATTTTATCGCTATCTTTCTCAGCACGCTGCGTATTTATTTTACCTTTTAACGTCGTATCCAATATTTCATTCAGTGTCAAATTATAGATCACGAGGAAACTGCTGCTGTTATTACATAGGAACTTCTGTGTACATCTGAAAGATTTATAAAAGTCGTAGAAAAAGCAATAAAGTATTGTATTCTTTATTTTATTTATATATTTGTTTTATTTATTTTACAAAATTAACGATAATTGCAAATCTAAGCTCAATGTGCATAATAGTGCATTTGAATTTACGCGCGTCGATAATATCGATAATCGAAAGTCAATGGTATAGATGACGCATTCAGTTTCGATACTTGAAATTTAACGCAGTTGAAAGTACGTTACGAACGGTTCAGCGTGCTTTCGTTTGAATCTCTTAAATAGAAAGATATCGCGAGTCAGTTTGTTTTGTTCGAAGTTAACCTCTATCGTTTGAAAAGGGTATAACTGTTTGTGTACGTGCAGTCCTGTTTTATACGTTAGTTCGGTAACATGTGCGTTGTTAAAGTGATTTGTTTGTCGTTTCGCGTGGGAATTCGATCGTGTCGTTAAATTACGTTAATCGTTGTGGATAACTGAGTGTGAAAGTAATGTAGCATTAAATTATCGTGTTTAACTTTGAAAGTACATTTCAACGAGGATTAGTGTCTGTGCTTGAACTCAAGTTCCAACCTACAAACTGAGAGATCGTGGGATCGAAATATATATCGTGCAATAGAAGGTGAGCAAATAAATCGATTAATGGCGTTGAATTTTATTTTACGTTTTAAATAAGACAAATAAATTTCACGGAAAATATTTTCGATAAATTACACGAATTTTCGTAAGAATTTGAAAAATATTCGAAATAAGAATGTGGGAGTGTCGATACTATCTGTTCAAAATATATGGTTTACTTTTTCCACAGTTTTAATTTATTTCATCTATTTTTATATCTCTGTTACTCTATTAGTTTTAATAATACGAAAAAGACGTTAGGAAATAATTGTTTTATTTAGTAACATAAATATTGCGATTGTTATCTTTCTCGACTGTTCAAAATCATCGTTATTTTTTGTGCAAGAATGGCATGTTTTCGTCGTTAAAAGAAACAAGTTCAGACACGCATCACACATACATATATTGCCCTTCAGCTATCCCTAGTGCATGTTTCCGTGTGAGAGTAAAACTATCGCGAGTTTCTCTCGGGAGTCAAATTTCTTAGTGTAAGTACACAGTATTGTAATTTGAGAGTACTCTCGAGAGCAACTGTCGTAAATAAACTCTCAGATGGACAGGTGCCCTTATATAACAAAAATCTTTTTTTTTTTATATGAGGGAAACGAATTGTATAAATGTTATTTAGATACATGAAACTGTATATGAATTTTATTTCATATAATGGATAATTTATCGTAATATCGCACGTACGTTACTCGTCAAAAAGTAGATAACGCGTTTAAATATTTTTATTCTCAAAATCCAACGTTGCACGTTATTTATACGCACTCTAATATGATATGAATGCTATAAAACTGAAGTTCCCATTTAAAAATTATCCTTTGAAACGGTAGTATTCAGGAATACTGTGGTACGTACCACTTTCAGAAGATAAATCCTCTTGAAAGCGTTCCTTTTTCTTACAAATCCGATTCGTCGGCTTCTCTGAATACGTGATGAATTTCAGCCTCTGGTCCTTTATTTTATTACATTTTCACGAGCACAGTTTTAGCAATCGTAATATCGCGTGATTAAATTTTTAAACGTATCGCGCGACGTTAACCGTTTCCACTTGCCGTAAATCATATTCTTCCACGATTTGTTTCTTCTTTCTTGCAATATTGTCGTCAAACCGTGAATAAATCGTAATTGAACAGACCATCTATCTTATCCTCTACACTTCAATAATATTTTTCGCACACTACTCTGAGGCTTCTGAAAATAGATAAAGTTTGGGAATTTTTTTAATAGGTAATTACTATGTGAAAAATTTCAATTTTTTTCACAGGATATAAATGCAACTTTCAGCTTTATTCTCGAATTTTTTGAAAGTGAAAATCTTACAAAATGGAGAAGTTATTACAAAACTTCTTCCGCTAGAACTTCGATTGCTGGCTTCCATCGTCTACAACGATTGGAACGTCTGATATAAAAAATTCTTTTTCATTTATAAATAAGCATGTATTACTTACAATGTAGCTTACGATTTTTTCGATCTGTGAATTGTTTAATTTTTTAGGAACGTTGAATTTGATTTTTTTTCGGTAGAAAGAGGTTTCTCCTCTCCAAACTGTTTCTACAACAATTCCAACGAAAAATCATACGCTACTTTGTAGATAATACATTTGCATTTAAAACTCGAAAGAATTTTTTATTTCAAACGTTCCAATCCCTGCCAAATTCTGGCCAAATAGATTTCCCAATTAACGAATAACTCTTCCATTGTGTAACAATTTTACTTTTTAAAAATTGAAGAGAAAAGCTGAAAATTACATTTACATCCTCTGAAAAAATTGAAACTTTTCATTAAGTGGTTGCCTGTTAAAAAAAAAAAAAATTAATCGTCGATTAATCGTCTTTGCAAAAATAAATCTGTTTAACCAGCAGAGAGATCTTTTAAACTAAAAATCACCGAAATTCCAATTACGAATTTCTCGCAAAATCACAGCGTTTCATAATTTCCATATTATTATGCGTGCGTCTTGACGCGGAAAGAAGATGTTTAATCTGAACGCGTCGCCCTTAATCCATCAAGCTTTTCTGGCGTATCCTATTCAGAGAGAAGGCAATATTCGTCGGTAATGCAGCATGGCATACACCAGCGACGACGAATAAAATTTCACCCGGAACGAAGTATCTTGCGGGGAGAAGAGGTGCAATGTCTTGCGTTGGATCATCGATCACGTCGCATGGAAGAGCACCCTTTCTGGTTGCATACGCCACCCTCTCGCTCATTGTCACACAATTTCTCTCTTCCTCCTTTCTCGCCCACCTCCTTTTCCTCTTCGCCGGATCTAAACAACGTTGACGCTCGAACGAAACGGATAACCCGACCGTGGCAAACCGTACGGATTTCTTTGTTTCGCGGTGGAAAGGATCGTATTTTTCCCCCACGTTCAAATTTTTCTTTCTTTCTTTCTCCTTGTTTTTTACGCGTTATTTTCGCGAAAATCGGCGTTGAAGGTTATTCGTCGAGCAAACCGTGCATCCAGTTCAGGCACGGACAACATTTCCTAGTTCGGGCGCCAAATTATCATTCTATCTCCGAGTCAAGGGCCGAACCAAGTTGTTAAATAAAATAAATTAACCCTTTGCACTCGGTGGTGATTTTGCTACAGCAAAGGTTGCAAAGCGAATCTTCTTTGAAACTTTTTCAAACTAACTATAAAAGCGTCGTGCGACGCGCCTAGGCAACGACTGCGGGACCGGAGCCACAGGGGGCCCTAGACAAGGAGCAGCGCAGGCTGTACCCCCACCCCACGGCTCCAAGGTCGAAGAAGCGTATAAAAACGGGTGAAAGGGCACCTGCACGCACAATACCGTACGCAGCCATCGACGAGTCGTTTTAAGCGCCTGTAATTCTTTACTCTTACATAACGTAGAAATAACCTATGCGATTTTATTCAAATATTCAACTCGTTCTCTATTTCACTATGGCGAACAAATTCACGGAGATCCATAGATCTGCTCTCTGTCTTGATTCATTATTTGCCAAGTGACAATTAATGTCGCTTCTCAGTCGCCACTCGATTGCAAAGGGTTGGAACATGTTGCTACTTCATATTTCGTTTATTTATAATATGAAGCTCTACGTAAATTTTATAATATAACGAACGACAAAGACTGAAGACAAACTTCGATGGAATAGATTAGGGCCGGGGGTTGCCCATACGTGATCTAGTTAATAGTATCTTTTTCTGTTACTTACGTGTACAGGAATAACGTAACAGTTGGACACGACTTTTTCGGTGAATGTAATTACTTTTTTGCCATATGGCAGGGCCGCGCGCAATTTCGTGCAATGTATTAAGGATATTTCGTTCTAAATGCAGATTTAAGGGGTTTTTATCTTTAACGTTGTATTTCCCGTTCCATTTACTACCTTGTTATCTTCTGCGTCGGCAAGATTTAGATACAGGAGCAACATTCATATCACAGAGTTCGTTGTAACTGTTTTCGTTGTGTCAATACATTTCCCGATACTGCTGTATCGTCGTTTAAACTTGACAAAGTAAGAAGGTTGAACGAAATAACAAAGCGAATAGAAAGCAAATCGTCGACGTTTTGTAAACATAGACGGGAATAACGAGTTGGAGACGAGAGTTAGTTAAGCACACTCGACCCGAATATTTACTCGTCGAATCTTTGAACTTGACTTTCTTGGAAACCTTGTGTAAACGAAAGGATGTCACTTTACACACGAGCATAGAAGATAGAAACACACGAAATCGGGGCGTTTAGTTAAAAACAAGCACGACGAAAACTAGGTGTTGAACAGTCTTCTGTGTTCTAATTTTCGAATTCTTCAATATTACCTATTTACGTTACCCAAATTTCATTTTCTAAATCTAAATTCACATAAGAAAAGTTTCATATTTGTTTCAACTTCTGACAAGCACCTACTTCGATACTCGAATATTCAGATAACAAGAGCTCTCCTCGAAGTACGTTCCACTTCATAAATTCACGGGCAACTTACACAACCGTGGAAATTTATCGTAAACAGCGTATGTTCTAATTTTCGAATTCTTTGATATTATAGTCGGGGCCACGATATAGCGAGGTCGTAAAATCGGTCAGGCGTCAAAGTAAACATGTTTTAGCTGCCGGGACCCGAAAATTGACAGAGATACGAGCAGATAAGTACTTGAAACCATTGTCAGGACCGTACGAAGAATTCTTGAATCCAGCGAAAGTCAAACTGATTTTAATATATTTACTGAAAACTGAGTTCAGCTAGGACAATTTAGGGTTTTTTTTCTTCTGGGAAAAGCCGCTTTTGGAAGTACGGTTACAGGTAAAGGTCTTTGTTGGATTATAAAGAGAAATGAGTATGTGTCTATGTAATAGTAACGGCAAAAATAATCAACATACTGTAGAGATTATAAAGAGAAATGAGTATGTGTCTGTGTAATAGTAACGGCAAAAATAATCAACATACTGTAGGGGATTTTTGTGTGGAGGGATAGTGAACTCGAACGGACTTTTGACTATAATATCGCTACGCTAGGGATGTCGCTCAATCAATCGCTGGATTCACACTGCCCTTCGCTCCCTCGCATTCGCCCTAATGTCGTCTTGCGTACATGCACACTTTTCCATAGAAGAAAACACACACGCACTCCTCGCCTGATTACTAAAACTAAACATTCGTTCAATATCGTTCGCGCTATCCCAAACACTCGACCTGGCACGCCGGTCCTTACCGCTCCGGTCATAGACCCTCACGCATTCACACAGCAACGCATTCATACAGACACGCACTCACGCTCGGTCATCCCTACAATACTGAGACAGATTAATATAAATATATATAAAAATAAAACGTTTTCCAAAGTATAATTATTGAGAATAGATTATATTTTGAATGTTTACTTTCCTACTGCGAGTTTCTCTGCTTAACGTAGGCCCAGGCCGGGCCATAAAAGCCACGGGTCCGCTGACCGTGGGGCGATGCCGAGTGTATAACAAATGTTTTTCCGCATTTTAAGTAGTCGTGCGACAACCCCGATTTTTTGTACTTCATTTCTATCAATAAACGTTTTTTTTTCTGCAGTCGATTGAGTCAGTCTTTATTCGCTAATTAAACATCCTCGATAATAATACTTGACAAAGCAAAGATCATGCCGCCACAGCGGCGACACCGATTTCTAGAACAAAATTGAAACGCCGCCACTATGGCGGCAC
>NW_017100195.1:1209297-1217060 GCF_001263275.1 Habropoda laboriosa | reverse complement strand
TGTTTGATTGATTGCATAGCGACGTGCCTTCCTCGCGTATCAAAATAAAGAAGATTAATAATTCAAATAATATCTTTTAATTTATTACCATAATTCTAACAGTCTTATTGATGTCTTTAGCATCTTAGTTTATCTACTCGTGTTATATACAGATAGAAAGTGCAAAAAGATTGTGTAGCTTAATATTAACATATTTTCCAGAGATGGAAGAAGAGGGTGATGCTCGAGCGGTGCTGCGAAGGGAGCGGGGAGGTGATCAAAGGGGCCAAGAGAATGATAATAAAGAGACAAAGAGGCAAGATAACGTTCGGCGCCGTGCTGGCGTCCATTCATGCTTTTTACTCGTTAGGCGGTTAAACCTCGCGGACTGGCCAACCTCGTCTCTCACCTTGCCTCACCTGCCTACCTTTCTTCATTCCTTTCTTTCTTTTTCTTTCACTTTTTCTCTTTCTCGTTCCATTCTACCGGTTCTCACCTGATCTAGCGGCCGTCGATCACTGTGCGCCATTCCCCTATCGATTTTTCACCGATTTTAAGGAGCTCTCCCACCCTTTTCGACGTCTCTGCTAGAAAACTTTTGAAGAAAATAGAGAACTTTAATTCGACTCTGAGAAATTTCGGAAAATTTTGTCTGAAAGTGCTTATCAGTTTAGGTTTAACGGGAATTTTATACTTTCGAAGTTTATCATTATACAGCTACTTTATAAGACGTGAAAGTTTATTTTAGTTTAGTTGCTTAGATATTTATCATACAGTCAAAATCTTTCTACCTCTATACCGGAGCGCAGATCGTGCGATTTTCTTCGTTATTGCTTCCGAAACTGGTCAGTTGCTTTTGAACATTCCTCAAAGTTACCTACGCCACTACGCGCCACGCTAATCTGAAAAATGTTTCATTTTCAACAAACAATATCCATCACATTTTCGCGCGAATTATTCCACAATTTGTTCAAACTTTCGAGTTACAGAGGTTTCGACGCACCGGAATTCTTCAGCGAAAGAGATTTAAGAAATTAAAATTCGACGTACAGAAGTTTTGCACGAAGGTCGACAGTTTTGCAATTGTAACGGCTTGAAGAAAGAAAGATTCCATTTTTGAACGTGAATTATTTATCGTATAAATGTATAAACGTAATCGTTAGGTTGTTATCCTTGTTACAAAGGAGCTGAAAGGAAGAAAGGAGACAATACCGAACGATTGGTTTCCGATATCTTGTGACACATAAGCTATAAACTTCGAATTGCAGAGGCAGCGGCGATAGAAGCTCGACTTATAGAGGTCTGGCTATTCCAAACTCGAGTTACAGAGGTAAAATAATGCATCTGGATGCGAGGTAAATAATTTGAGTCGAAGCAAGTTTCATTTCGATTTATAGAGATTTTCACAGAAACAAAATTGTAGTCTTATAGAGGTTCTCGAGTTATCGAGGAGAAAACTTCCGTGTTTTCACAAGTATTTAACAGGAGTTCGTTAATGACATATTCTTCACCATTATTCGTAACTTCTTCCCAACGTTTCTGATAGTTTCTAGATTCCTCGTTTGAAGAATTTCGCAGTTTTTCTACGGTAGGTGTTCGACCGTACCGAGGACTCGAACAATGGAGCCCTACCATATTCACCAATAGTATATTTTCCGTAAAATTGCTTTCTCTCCTCGCCATCAGCAAATTGTTTTATTACCTTCGAAAGTCGAATACCCTACATCTGGACACCACATGCACTACCCTCATAAACCACCTTCCGACCTCAGGATTTTTCCCATCCCCTAATATAACAATTTTAGCAACAATTTCCCCACTTCGACTCCACCAGACAAACCCTACCACACGTCCCAAACACCAATCAACCGATACTCCCACCACTTCTCACACATTTCACACCACCAATCACTGTACACACCGAACTTATAAAAACACAAACACACACAGAAACAGACAGATTCTATCAGAGATTCTATCACCAACTTTGAGACATCACGAAAAATAAAAAGTAACAGTCACCACCAATCAGCCAGTATTTGTCTATCGTGTAAAACATATATCTCTTTTTCACCCACCACAAATCTCATCTACAAATTTAAACAGCACTCGTGCCATTAGTTTGCCGCGAGAGCAGTTCGTGAATTCTTTGCGCACCGGT
The DNA here is from genome assembly GCF_001263275.1 of Habropoda laboriosa. Classification (NCBI taxonomy): domain Eukaryota; kingdom Metazoa; phylum Arthropoda; class Insecta; order Hymenoptera; family Apidae; genus Habropoda; species Habropoda laboriosa. The sequence goes on along the minus strand of NW_017100195.1, from coordinate 1,214,920 downwards.
CAAATTAAGCATCGCGTCGCGAAGTTCACAAACCACGAACACAGACTGCAACACACGGCCTTGAGTGCCGCAACATCAATCGGTGCCGATTCTTGAGAGTTTCATTTACGACCTCGCTATATCGTGGCCCCAACTGTACCTATTTACGTTACCTAAATGTGCTTTGTTAAATCTAAATTCAGATGAGAGAAGCTTCGTACTTGAGTAGTATACAAAGAAAATCCGTCTACTCGAGTATTCAAACTCGGGTTTCGACGTGAAGTTCAACTTCTAGTAAGCACCTACTTCGATACTCGAATATTCAGATAGCGAAGAGCCTCGTCTCGAAATACGTCCAGTGATACCAAACAACCGTGGAAATTTATTGTAAATAGCGTTCAGGTTATTGGAGAGAAACGATCTCTCCCTCTGGGTCAGTTCTCATCGAGGCTTTATCGAGTTCTATTCATTGCTATTTGTACTTGTTGTTCCTATAAACGATATCTCGTTTCTCGGCGCATTTCGTGAAACAGACAGAGCGGACAGGGAATAAGATTTACAAGGTGGAATGATTTAAGATCTCTAAATTGGATAACGTGCTTGTTTTCCCTCCGGTTTTCTAGTTCGCTTCGGATAGCAAGAAGTCGCCCGCTCGGTCGGTACAACCGTTCCCTTCCTTCCCCTTTTCTGCCCACCGCGAAATAACATTGTCTGTATCTCGGTATAGCCGTTAACTTTTTATTTCCTATATGTCTGCCGCGCGTTTCCCGCGTTAAACCTCGTCGAGCCCTTTTTCCCCTCCGCTTCGCTCCCTCCCAACGTGGCCGCGTTCTTTTATGTCTCCTCCGGATGGCTGGAAGGAAAGGTGGAAGGACGAAGTCGCGTGATGGCATCCCCCTCGCACGGTAAATAAATTACCCCGACCTTATCAGGAGTAATAGGAGCGCGCACGACATAGATTGGTCGGCTGCGGGCACGCGAATTAAAAGTTACTGCACTGGCGCGCAGCAACGCGCGGAAAAACTTGAACGTGAGAAGGAGCACGCGGCGTTTTATACTGGTTACGAGGATGCAGGGGGGAGGTGGGTATCGCGAGGCGGTATTTTGTTCAGTTTAAGGCGATGTTAGCTTGTCCGGCTGATTTTATCGCGATCGTAATTATTTCAGTCGTTAGCTACCGTGGACGCGGGATTTTTCGGAAATTTATGAACTGGAAAGTTGTTCGCGAGCTGTGGAACTCGATCGTACAATGGAAACATCCTGAGGTGATTGTCACGCCGATTTTTCTGAAACTTTGGTATACAGTGGTCCTCGATAAAAAAATTTAACAAGTATTTCTTTAGACTGGTAATTGTCCACTGTGAAGGGGTGAAAATCTGGAGGTAGTAAATATATTTAGTCTAACATCTCGAAAATTATTAGAGGAATAGCGTAAGTTGGCGAACTTTGTATTTTTTAACAAGAAATTTGAAAAATAGGAAATGAATTCGAGAGGGATGAACAAATCTTGCGAGGGAATATCTCCAAGTGATAATCATCGATTTTGATAAAACTTTGATGTACGTGTAGTAGTTTTCAAAAAAATATTCGACAAGTATTTCTTTATATCGATAATCGTCCAGAGTGAAGGGGTGAAAATCGGTCTCAAACTTAAGGATACTTAGTCAAATATCTCGAAAACTGTTTGAGATAAACGGACGAATTTGCTATGTTCCAACAACAAATTAGAAAAATAAAAATAACAAGTAATTTTGAGGACGAGTTTCATCCCTTCGATGTGGACGATTGCGAATAAAAAGAAATACGTTTGAAATGTTCTTTCGAGTACTACCATGTAGCAAAGTTTTATCAATATCGGTGTTTATCGCTTCGGAATATTCCCTCGTTAGTTGGTTTGTTCTAACCCGCTTAAATTTGCGTTATTCTACTTGAAATCGGCTGCAATCTGACTGACACGGTTTAGTTCTAACTATTACATTGGTGCACAAGTTGGTGAGGTTCATCTGCATGTGAAAACTTCAGTTTTTTCAACAGATACTTAATACGAATCAATCACTGACGTATTCTTCACTATTGTTCACAACTTCTTCTCAACGTTCTGGTACTTTTCGAATTCCTCGCTTGAAGAATTCCACGGTTTTTGACGCGCACCAATCTTCCAGCCATTTCCGCAGTTTCGCGTCGTTGTGGAAAGAAAATCCATTTAGAGCATTTTGGAGGGAGCGAAAAAGGCGGTAGAAAACTTCCCATTAAAGATCCTGAAGAGCCACTTTATCAAATTTTGCTTAAACTCGTAAAGTAAAATATTCCAGAGATGCTCATTTTTGTTAACCAGATACTTCACATTGACAAAAATCTCCTTATTATTAGAACGAAAAAATTGGTAATAAGTAACATCTATAATACTACTTCGTCGTATTATGCAAATTCATTTTTACCGGTCTTTATTCAAGTTATTCCAAGTTAGTATTCGACAAATTACCAACAAATGCATATCAGAATAATGAAATTTAGAAATTGTGTAGTAATATATTTTCATGTTGGATAACTATCGATTGTTCGAATGCTGAGTGACTATAGTGATCCTTAGAATATTGCAAACTCTCGACATTTACACCCTTAGTAACTGTTAGGGATTGGGTTTATGACATGGACGCCTGTTTACGCTATTTTTGAATGCGCCCCTTCGCGTTAATTAATTTTTCTTTCAAATTTTGTGCTTTCAAACTTGAAAAATAAATTTTCTGCGGCCCACGTACCTTCCCGGTGCCCACTCGTGAGCATTCAATAGACGTCTCCCTGACCGCCCAAAGTCCCGTTACGCGCGGGCTACCCTTTGGGCCTCACTCCCCGCCATCGCGACATACCACCGCCCTGCCAACTTGGAAATTCCAGGGTGGGCGGCATGCTCGCGGGCCAGGGAGGACCGTCCAAGAGGGTAGACCCGTCCTCATTGGCGGAAACCACCACCTTGTACCCGCACACCCATTTATAAATAAGCGCACCAACGCGGTAGAAAGACGGATCAAAAAGGGAAAATAGACAAGTAGCATGTAACGAACACACACCACCAAAAATTGTCACTCTTCAACATAAAGCCTTTGTCTTACAACATATTAAAGTACGTGCAAACTCTAAGTCACCACGACTTCACACCAAGAACCACCGACAATCCTGCGCCACCACTCTCGAGCATACCGCTCGTTCGAAGCTCACGACGCAACAGTAACGAAAGGGTTAAACTCAAGTTAAGTTACCAGCAAGCATCCTTCAATGACCATCGTTCCACGTGAAAAGTGGCCAAACATGCTTCACAGTTCTACTCTGTTGTTCGAAGTGGGATATTCCGACGATCTGTAGACCAAGCAATTCTTATACACCCAAAGAGCATCAGATTTACCTTTCTGATACGTAAATCACCATTTCTTCGCGTTAGATAGCGATACGCTCAAAGAATCTTTCCACCATAAAGGAAATCGAGGCGGTCTCCCTTTCGATTCATAGTTTCTGATTTCCTTCGGATATATTTTGCCATTTCAGCTCCGACACAGCTACACAGTTGGCACGTATTTCGCCCTGAAGAAGAACTGTAGCTTAGAGTCGAACCGCGAAACTTTTCCCTTCTCCTCCGTCTCTTTTTCTCTCCATCGTGCTCGTAATTCCTCTAGCCATACGAAGGAGCGAGGGTCTGCTCTGACAAAATTTTTTCACGCTCTGCCTCTCCTTCTGTCTCTTCTTTCCCTTTTTTTCATCCTTCACGGCCGCGTTTCTCGCTCCGCTCGCGCGGGAACATCTCGTTTCCGCTTCTTCCGGAAGCAGCGACCAAGCGTTACCGGTACGGAATGAGAGTGAAAAGAAAGAAAGTAGAAAACACTGATTGATACGATTTTATTGCCGCGACGAGATTCATCGACACGCTGCTTTGCATATGATTGATTCACGTCGATTCTGTCGTTTCCTCGACGATACCGTGTCCTGTTTACCCCTTTTCTTCTTTCTATTCCTCCGGAGCACGTTCCATTATCGGCTCTGATGCTATTGTATCATTCTGTTGCAGACACGAATATTGGCTACGAAATAGCAAAACGTATCCGTTGGAGTCCAACCGTTTTCAATGCTATTGTGTCGAAACGGTATTTTTCGAAATATCCCGCAAGAAAATGAGACCTCGCTTATTCAATATCTGTTACTCGTACAGGAGCGAACGAAAATGTCGAGTTCGAGGTTAGGGAGATGAGTCGCGATGGGTAGATTGCAGTCAATTTGTTATTCTTCCTGGAGAGACTGGTCTTTCGAAAGATCTGTAGTTACCATCAGGTTTTGCTACTTTATCGTTTCTGAAGTATTCGACAAAAGTATAGGCAAGAAATTTGAAGAGACTAATTTCACGCAAGTGTTCTCCTTTAGATCCCCCTTTAGATCTCCTAAGAATCCTCAATAGTTCGATATCCCACATTAGGAATACAACACTTCAAGTTTCGATCTTGAATATTCAATTTTCGAAAGCTCCGCCCTTTGAAGGCACGATACCTCGAGAACTCGAGATCGTAAATCTCTGGTTTCGAAAGCTCAAAAATGAGAAGCCTTTACCCTTGGAGCTTGAAGTAAGGAAAACTTACTTTTGTTAGAAGCGGCGAGAAAAGAACGAAGAAATACTTTGTCCTACATCGACCATTTACCATCTGATAATTATTGTTTGCTACTTGAAGCGGGATTTAACGGGAATTCGCGATTATAAATGGGGCAACCGTAAGTAAACGAACTCTGGCGGTCACGGTGATTTATTTCTGTTAAATTTGTTCATCCTTTTCTGTTTCAGGTGAGTCGGTAAAACAATCGTATTTGTCATCCATGAATTTTTCCGGGACTAATGGAAACTCTTGCGGTAAGACCTTTTCTTGATTTACGAGCTCGGGATATGAATGTGTAGGTGGGGAGGTTCGGTAGAAGTGTCGGGTGTGAGTTATTAGCTGAAAAATATGTTTTCGCGGAAACTTCGGATTAAATTGACAAAGGGGCCAAGTTTTCAGCGTTGCGAATTACGCCGCTCCAAAGACGTGATTTATATTCGTATTAAGAGATTTTAAAGGACGCTTCGACGGATCACGGATAAATTTGTCCGTTAATACGCAGGTATTAATACGTGAGCGTACACTGTGTTTTTCTTGTACGAACTTCATTGTGAGATGTTAAGTGTATCGGTAAGTAATTCGTTATCGTTCATTTGGTAAATTAACGTTGTAAATAACATTGTCAGAAAACAGAAATCCGCCTTATTTCAAATGTATTCGTCGTTATTTCATAATATGAAAAGTTGTAGAAAAAAGCTTGGTCTTTTGGTACGATAATTTTATCAATTTTCGAAATAAGAATTGGACGAAACGATTTGAAATTATGTGAATTTATGTTCCGTCGAATATCTAAAATTATTTGTTATCAGTTGTCATTTTTATCCATACGATATGAGCAGTAGAATATTTCCAATACAATTAAATTTAATTGAACTGATTAAAAAAAATAGTGGATTGCTCGATATAGTACTTGAAGAACAACTCGAATAGGAAACACGTAGTTTCAGATGGACGTCTTCAACGTATTCGAAGTTTCAAGCACTTTTACAATACACTATCGTAAACAGAAAGTG
>NW_017100195.1:1199544-1209228 GCF_001263275.1 Habropoda laboriosa | reverse complement strand
ACTTGACACGATTTTTATGATTTTGTTCATCCTTACTTAGAGCAGAACGCTGCACAAAATTCGGCCACCTATTTCGGCGTCACCCTCTACACCTGTACCTAGCTTTAATTCACAAGTCTCCGAGAGATTCGTATCCCGAGCAAAACGAACGACTCGTAACGATTCACCGAAAGGAATCCCGCGTAAACGTTACTCGTTCCTGGTTACCACCATATTGATCTTCTCCCCTTCTAATTGCAATTAATCCCGCATTGACTTTCCATCCCCATTATAATCGTGTTAGATTAAACGGAAAGTTGTAGTCGTAATGTGTACCGGCAGTACGGCTCGCTAACGAGTATCACGCCTGCAACACTGGCTTCCTCTACCTTAAACACAAATTGAATATCTTCCACTTCTGCCTTTACTCGACGAATTAAATCGTATCTTTCCGCCGCGCTAAATTTAACGACGAAATTAATTTCAACGCCTCACTCCATCCCACTTCCAGTCCCCGGAGGCGGTGGCTGCAATCTTCCGCTAATGTCAGTCATATTTAGCCCCTGTGTTTAACATTCGGTTAGTCTCGCTAATTATCCCCGTGTGTTATTGACAGGCCGGGTCACCTGGAAATGCGCAAGTGTGTATCTTTAATTGTCGATGTGCCGTTAGGGTGAGCAAACGTTCAGGTATAACCGAGGCAGTTTTCATCGTGCTGTGGTCGTTGACGGTTGAAGTTGCGGTGGTCGGATGTAAAAGGAGCAAACGGCCCTAGCCTGTGGAGTAAGGAATATCTAGGAGACTCCCGGAAACTTTTGGTAGGATGGTAGGACACTAACCTGGTTCGACTAATACCGGTGAGGTCTCGTCTACTTGAACCCAACCTAACTTAACCTTAGATTAGACCAACGGACCGTGTACTTGTTCACTTGCACACCGTCTTTACCGACACGGTCCTCGACATAACCGTACCTTTCCGGTAGCTGCACTTTATATACGCCGTTCGCCGGGATTGCGAGGCAAAGATACATGAAAACTTTCGTTCAAGAAATTTATCCGCCCCCCGTGTTGCTTAGCCGTGTGTATTCCCTTTCTTCCTTCGATCCTTTCCTTTTCGCACGGTTCGTTCCGTGTTCTCGAGCATGTTCCTGCCTTTCGAAATCATAATTCTTCGAGATAACGTTAGCCGGAGATGGTGTAAGAACTTGGGAGAGTGTTTCGTAAATGAATACTGTTGCACGAAATCTCGGATACGCAATGTTAATTCGAAACTCCGACCGGATGTTCGTGAAATTGAGGGTTGTTTCAATTGTTTATCATCTGGAAGCAGAGGAAGTTCGATCGATCCGGTTGTTTGCCTCATATTGCGATTAATTTCCACTTGTCTACATATATTCGTCTTCCTGTTGATCGACTTGCGGGGTCCGCCGTAAGCCTCGAAAAGTACATAACTCCCCCTTTGACGGACGCAGGATCTGTAGCAGATTCTGTTGTGTATACTTAAGGAATCGACGCCAAATATAATTACAGGTTTCGCTTGTTTGCTCCTGGTAAACACACCCCTCCAGCTAATACGGTCAAACACATTCCTGTACGTTCTCCAAGTTCTGAACTTCGTCGTATAGGGAGTGAGAGAGAGCTGGAGGAAGAGAACGGCGGTGCGCGGCGACGATCATTAAATTGTGTTCCCATCGTTGTATCGTCTATCGGAATTTCCACAGATCATTAAGTAAATAACGAAACTCGCGAACAATTCGTTTCCGCGCTGGAAAGTTTCCCGCAGTTTCTGAAAGTAGAAACAAACCGACTTTTCCAGCTGTTGGTTTAGTTTCTCGTTAATTTTGCTTCACGCACGACTATTCTAAAGCGAAGAAAACAGGGCCCCGGCCTTCGCTGACGCACGTAAATCTCCCTCAGGTTGGCCCGCGTACAATATTTACGTTAGGACTGGTAGATTTGCAGAGTTCTCTCTTCGGAGGCAGCCGCATAATTAGGTCCTCGGAGGACAGTTCCAGAAAGTCGCGTAACTTCGTAACAGAATTAAGCCACCATATCTCATTCTATCTTTCCGCATACTCGTTCTCCCGTTCACCCACTTACCTAACCCCACTTGTCTCCCCCCGTAGAATCACTTGAACCCTCACGATGGTGTGGCGTTTCTGCACCAGGAGGACCGGCTTATTAAATTCCTCCAAGTTTCTTCTCATTTGACACAGTAGCACCTCGTGTCTTTACGGCCTGTAGCTACGTTTCCTACGGTCCACATTCTGTCCCCCTTCATAGTCTCTCTCTCTCCCGTTCTCTCTGTATCACTCTGTCGTTCACCAGCTTCGCTTCCCTTCCTCTTTGTTCCACGAACTGTGACCTTCCAGCACATGCTTAACTTAAGCGCAATTTAATATGGTTTAAGTTCGCGTAAGGAGTCAGGACGGAAACAAGTTGCCGCGCCTGATCAAGCCTCGCTTTAGCCCTGAGAACCGCTCGAGAAAGATGTTGGGAACTACTTGTCTAACTAATAATCGCGGTGGATTTCCAAACTAAAACTTGATACGAGTAGCGGCTCTGGGAACGTGCGTGCCCTAGGTTTCCCTAACAGTTGACAAGTTGCTGCAATTTTAGGGGCTACGTACGTTTAGTGGAAACTGCAATTATGTCTTCGTTAATGCAGATATTCTTTTTTCTTCTTCAATGTACCTGTTTGTTTTTCTTTTTCAAGTGTGACGAGCAGTTCAGTTAGATCTTGTTTCGGAAAATTTTTCAATTCTCGATAATCTTTGCAGCGTGTAATTGATGTCCACTCGACTTCACGGTCGTTAGGAAGTTTAATGTGAAATTATGGAGAATCCAATCGTGGCTGAGTTTCCTAGCCGGTGGTAGTGGTGTATGTATACGCGATATTTACTCCATGAATCTGACTTAATTAAAGTCGTATCTCGATATTTCGCAATTCAGACGACAGTAACAACGTTACCGTCTCGCATTCTACGTAATCAAGTACATAGAACAAACTTGATAGAACGTTCTCTGATTAGAGAGTTCGCGAGCAGTCGTCCTGCTTTATCTGCCGCGCGGGAATAGGGCGGAAGCGGAACCCCGGCACGTTGCGCACGAGACTTCCGTTAAACTTATTCGTATCATATCTTTTCTTCAATGGGTTATTGATTTCGCAGCGTCACGGTTGTGTCGCGTCTGATTCGCTGCGCTGAAATTGCGACACTTTTCCTCTCCACCTGAGCCGCATGTAATGTCTATTTTCCTTCTTCCATTTTGTACGTTTGTGAAAGCTTCTTAAGCGTCTTAATGTGACATGTACCCGTTGTATTATTAACGACCTCCTAATAATAAACTGAGAGCTCATTAATCAGAGATTTCGAACTGAAGAGGTTTGAAATAAATTCGCAAGCATAATACTCTTTCGTCCATCGAAAGAAGAAGAAGAGTCGATAGGTGAAAGGTCAATGTTAAAATTCGGCGAATTTTGTGAAAGAATTTCTCAATTCTGAAGATTTCCAAAATTCGTCTATGTTTAACCCTTTCCGGACGGAAGACCGTGTTCCATGTCGAAGTACCGATTACAACACATAATTAGATCGCTACTTCAGTACTAAATTTTTCGAATTCACGATCACTCCAACTATTTTCATCGCTTAAAAGTACAACTTTATTGTTGCGTTCGTAGTGTTTCGTGATTCTCCTATCTATTCTTATCGATCTCCCATCTCGACTCGAGAATTTCTACAAACTCGAGACTTTTTATCCGTAGAGCAGCGCATTAAAAGCACGACGGATAAGTGTTCGCGACGTATCCGGCTAAAAGTTCCACGGAAACCTGCCTCCGCGACGGGTGTAATATATTTTGCCCGTGACTTATGACTTCCGACAAATTTAAACGCACTTTATACTTCTCCGCCGATAGGTATCGATTTCAGGGTGCGCGGCTGGTGGCAGCACGGACCTCGATATAATCGCGTTATTCCGGAAGCCGCGTCGTCGTGTGCTCCTCCCGGCTCCTCGTTCTCCTTATTTGTCTTGTCTTCCGTTCTGTTCACGAAAGAGAGCAACCCGGCGAGGACTGAATATCCTTGCCGGAAGACGACAGGCCACGTGGAAGGAAAGAGACGCGTTGGACGGTAGAAAAGGATAGAGGGACGAACGTCTATGTGAAATACAGGGGACGAAGGAGGCAATGGAATTTGATATCGTGCGCAGGACCGGGAAAATAAAGTGGAAAAATTCCATCTGGTCAGACGTATCAAGCTCTATGTCCTTCTGGCGGAAGGGTGAGGAAGTGGGGCGAAGGTACACGGGGACAACTCGGCCAGACACTCAATACACCCTTCCTCGATTCGCGGAAAAGGGCACCGCTCTGCAGCACGAGATCGGGGAGGGAGGGATGAAGATTCACAACGCCTGGCGAAAAATTTATTACGTTTTTGGTGTACGGCCGGGCGTAAAGAATTCGAGGGATCCGACTTCATCCTGCCGAAACGCTTCTTACGCGTTTTATTTTCTCACGCTAGGGGTAGTATCAATGTTTTGGTTTTCGTTGCGTTTCTTCGCGGGAAAGAGCGCTGGAGAAGAATAATTTCGCGGGGTTCGGTGAACGTTTGAGAAAGTACGGTGAAGTTTCTTTTGAAAATATGGTTTCGTATAGACGAAGTAATCGTGACTTCTTTCGGCAGAGTGAATAACTTCGGTAGTTTCGACGCAGTGTATACCTACTTGTTTTTTATGGAAGATTGGTAAGGAAATTTTTGGTAAATTATCTCATGGGTTTCAGAGAAAAAACGAAGTCGTATTTCACTCTATTAGGTTGTTGCAGATTAAATTGTCAGGTTTGTTGCAGAAGTGCCAATAAAATTTTCAACGTGTGTAGTTTTAGCGAGAATATTGTTTCGAAAGTTTTCGAATTCGAATTTATTTCAAAAAGACCTGGAAAACGTTTTATAAGCAGTGGATCTTGATTCATGGTTGATAATAATGAAACGTTTAATTTACCATCGATTGTATTGCTTCTGGCTAACTTGGAGCTTTAAATTGACGTACTTACGATAAACGCACTCAGTAGCACGTTTAAAAACAAATTTCCAAAAGCTATAAGCGCTTTTAACATCGACCATTTCACGTGCAACAACCTGATGCTACAAAATATTGTAATTGTAATACGAAACTCTATCGCAGCAGGGTAAGTTGAGGATTACAGGTATTCGATCTGTCGAAGAATTTGGAATTTTCAATTTGCCAAACTGCCAATGTATATTTTACACTTCAGCAAAACATTCTTCGGTGGTCTGAAACGCTCTCAAATTCACTTACAACTATCTTTCATCAGGAAAAATCGTTTATCCTTCCTCACGTTCATCGATCCGTCTCTCTAATTCCCAAGACGGACCTTGGGTACGTTTCTACGTAGCTCTCGCAAGGTATTCGAGACGTTTAGCCGTCGTTGATTTCATCTTCAGCTTTCTCCCCCCGTCTCACTTTCTGTCGTTTTACCGTCTCACGAATCGTTGACTTCCGCGACAGCAAAAAGCGCCGTGAACGACGAAACTGGCTGGTCTAGTCCAGACGAGGCAAGGTTGGCGAAGAACCCCTAGTCCGAGTGTTGGCAACCGTCGCGTCGTTCACGTTTTCGTGTGCCATCGTTCGTTCGTTTGTAAAAGTGGAGGACGTCGGGGCCCCCTGGCGAAATTAAAAACATTTACTTCCGCGAATGAAACATGAGAGGCGGAGGAGGAGCGGGCGTGCTCATAAGCCGGTGACACATCTTGTAGCCAAGGAAAAGGAGTAGGATGAGTGAGAAAGCTCGTGGAACAGGGTGCAGGAACGAAGGGAATAGGTAGAAACCTCGTACCCACTTTCGAGATGTACACAGAATCTCGTGCCAGCGTCGGGCAAAAGGAAGCCGGGAGGATGAGTAAGGACGAGAGACAGGACAAGCCGGGAATACCAGACAACTACGAGCGTGAGAATTAATTTGAGATATTGCGCTTAACTGGAGAACTGCAGCCGGATATCGGGGATTCTGAACTCGTTCGCGAGATCGTTTATATCCTGTCGATGAATCTGCCGGCTAATATACGGTCCGGAGGAAAAATTTGCGGGGAATCAGTTATTATGCTTCCCGGTACTTGCAGTTCGTGAGAAAAGTATCTGCACACCTCGTTAGAATTTATTTAGCATTGTACGGTTTTAACAGAGATTTGGAAATGTTTACGTTAGTTTTTGTTTAGAGTGAGATTTAGGAATGAGATAAAAACAATTTGCGTACAGTAGGCTTAGAGTCCGGCGAAATGTTTACAAGCAAGGCTCGAGGAATATTCCGGAGAGAAGTAGAAGTTAGCTTCTTGTTTGCAGGCAAAAGACATTAATCGAAATATTTTCCTCAAGGTGGAAAATTTTTATATTTATTTGTTTAATTATTGAAAAATGAACGTGAATTATTTTTCTTTGTGCTAATAATGAATTTATGTTTATAAAGAGAGTAATGTGGATATTAATTATTTACTATTATACCTTCTTTGTTGAAATTATACAATGCCAATACGAAAATTTTTTTGACTAACTGCTTTTTTTTTTGAATTTATTTTCCGTACGTTTTTAAATATTTAGTACCAGAATAAGTGGAAAGGGTTATCAATGCAAGTAATTTTTTATTATAACGCGGAATCGTTTCCTGCACTTTAATTGAAAGTTTAATTGAAATTTTTTTGACTAACTGCTTTTTTTTTTGAATTTATTTTCCGTACGTTTTTAAATATTTAGTACCAGAATAAGTGGAAAGGGTTATCAATGCAAGTAATTTTTTATTATAACGCGGAATCGTTTCCTGCACTTTAATTGAAAGTTTACTTAAATTACTCAAGACAGCGCAACGATACGAACTGAGAACGAAGCTAAACAGTCTCGTTCACGAGTAGAGTATCGTACATTTACTTAAATTACTCAAGATTCAAGTGAAATGGACGTGTCATTTTGCAAGAAAAATTGACGTAAAGGTATTAATTTTAGAGATATTATTTAAATAAGGAGAATGTTTCTAAAAACTTCTTAAAAGACACATCAGTTTAACGTTTAAGTTATTCCAAGCTGAGTAATTTCCAAGACACCGAGAGAAGCAATTTTCCATCCCTTCGATAAATGATCCATAAAAAAGAATGCACGTCGAGAGACATATATCCTCGAGAACGTATTATTCCAGCAGAACATGCATAAGTTTCATCTAAATCAGTGAATACACCTGAGCACTCCCTGTTGTGTGTGTAAAGCATTCTTTATCCTCTCCGAAACGTAATTTTCTCGTTGCGCGGGGAACGGTAGTTTCGCTTGGTCGAAAGTGGCTCGCCTCCGCAGAGGGGCCTTTCGTCCCGAAATCGAATGAAACTTTGCGCCGGTGCTCATGATTCTCCGTTAATCGGAGTTTCTCGTCAAAGCTGGAACAGCATCGAATCCAATTTCTGAATGCCGACAAGCACCGACAGATACAGTCCACGTGACACGAAACGGGGATAGCTCTGGCTAGAGGAAGCTCGGTGATGGAAGCTGCGTAAGTAGATTACGCAACTGTGTAATTGAATGGGCACTCTAAATACCCCGGCCGCTAATTAAGAAGGCGATCAATCGATTATCCCAGCCGGCATCGATACACGCTTCTCCTTCCACCTAGCTCCCCCTGATCCGCTCTTCTAGCAATGCAGCCGTGACGCCGACCAGGGAATGGTAACATGGTTGCTCGCTACCGGAGGGGGTTTTAACCCTCTGCCCCTCTTGCCGCGCCACTTGCCACCCACGCTAAGTCTGTTATCAGCAAACCCCAGCCTCATCGGAGACTGGTGCTCGGCTAACTGCCGATTATTGCCGGCGGCATAACCTTCGATTAAAATCAGCCCCACCTAACGCGTTTAACGGTCTCTTTAGGTTTCCCAATCAACGACCTGCACTCGAGAAGTATACCGCCCGCTGCCCGCCTCTTCACCCTTACATTTTCTGAGCAGGAAAGAATATCTAGGTCTTTCGTTTTAGACCCTGCTGAATAGATATTGATAAGCTAAGAATATAAATGCAATTGTGATTTAAATATTCGAATAACGCAGTGTTAGAGAGTGAAAGAGAGAGATTAAGGATCGGAGGATACTGCAAATGATTATGTATATTTATATAGGGGTTAGAGAAATATGTGAAATACCGAGGCGTTAAGTTGAACGTTTAGCATCTTTCATAGAAGATTATGCCTGGAGGTGAATCGCTGATCCCACGGACGGGGAACGAGCTTTCCAGGGATTTAAGAGCCGGATGATAAATATTAAAATAACAATTTGAATTCCACTTTCGTTCAAGCTCCGCCGGAATCCCATAGCACCCGAAGAAGGTTTTGCAAGGAGGAAGGAAGGAGGTAAACTCCAGGGCGTGCGGATACTGTAGATTCATGTAATAATCATCATGCGCGCTTAGTCTACGCTTTAGTGCGATCCATGATCTCGCTTCTCTTTTTTTTTCCTTTCCCTTACGATCCTTTCTTAAAATGCTATTCGTGTCGAGAATCAAAGATAACGCCTGACTTACCGAGTCGAACGTCTATTTTTCATTTCTCTTCCTTCTTCGTAACGTCGTGTCTTGGTATATTTCTTAGGCGACGTTGATTGTTTAAACGGAATAGTTAGTTCAATCGAGTACAGATGATACGAGGTAAATAGACTATGTGTAACGAATAGCATTGGAAACCGGTCAGTGCACCTATGAATCCGCGGTTTTGTTACACGAAGTCGATCAGGCGGCGCGCAAAGGTTACCAGAATAATTGTAAATTGGAATACAAAACCTCAGACCAGCATTCCCTTTACCCGGAGTGTATCGTACACACATTCTTGCATTTGACGCGCATCATTGGTCGTTTTGAGCTGTTATTGTACAGCGAAAGTCCATTCAGAACTAACTTGACCAGTAACCTAATAACAGAAGTGGTCGTTCGTTTTCAAAGCCGAGAATTTCTCTTATTGAAATCCCACTCCAGTCGAATTACATTAATTTTCCATTCCGGTGAAACAGCACTGCCAATAGGTGAATTCTATGCATACGCTGGGTATAAACAAAAATCGAGTTACATGCCAGGTTCTGTTAACTCGATGAATATTCAATGACACTATTAGTCACATGTATACCCTAGCAATTTTGTATAAAAATTGAGACTTCATGTTCCAATCGAGAGATATTAGCTAAGCAGGGAGTTCACTATACGATCAACAGAATCTATGTTTTTTCTTCACGTCTTCACTATAGCTCTTCCAAGTATACTACTACAATCGTTCAGATTTTTTTCACATTTTCTGTGACGTTACTTTGTAACAGAGGTACAACTCGTTGCCGCGTTCGTAAGCGAAATTTTCGTTACGCCTGCAGGCAAGTAGGAAATCGACAGGTGAAAATTGATAGCAAATTTTATATTTCACCGAGGGCCCGATAACACCAGACGGTGTGCATTAAACCGACTGCTTAGGTGTTTGGATATTAGCGTATCCCGAGAGGGTGGTGAAGATAGGTGGAACGGCGCGTGTGAGGGTTTCAAGGGTTGTAGAGGCCGAGGGGGACACTGTTGGTCGGGCATTCGCGACAAAGGCTAATTGCAAAGCGCGGGAGAACCGCGTCGCAAACGGGAACAAGCCCATATTACGTCGGAACACACAACCAGCTATCGTTGCCCTGTGTCCCC
>NW_017100195.1:1176654-1199508 GCF_001263275.1 Habropoda laboriosa | reverse complement strand
TTGCTTTCGTCCTCTTTCTCTTGCGTTCCCCTCTGTCAAACCTTGTTTCCACCAACCAACCCTCAAACCCCGCTTAAACCCCTGCGGTTCTGGTCTCTTTCCTGTAACGCGTTACCTGTATGTACCGACCGGATAGGGTGACATCGAGGAGGAGCCCGAGGTCAGGTGACGCCTCGAACTATGCGTGCGCCATAGAGGTTCAGGATGGTCTACCATAACTGGACTATGGTCCATCAGCACGCTAACCATGGCTTGGTATGGTACACGCGCAAAGCATCGCTGCACAGTGGTGCGACCAGGTAAACCTCGACCTCGAGACCGCATCGCATACAATTCCTCTGTCCCCATCCCCTACCATACCAATGGATCCCTTTCACAGCGAATTCAACCTTCGACCGTGTCTATCCCCCTTCGCGTTCTCTATCTACCTATGTGTCCTGTCGTACGTGTGCCCTCCTCGTTTCTCGCCGTGTTTCTGTATTGTTCTATGCTCGATCGCGTGTTCCGTATTCACGCTTGTACAGACGCTGGGTGCACCTATCTCTACGTGTACAGGGAGGCTCTTTCTGCCAGAGGCGACAGAGAGTGGTGTACTCTCCCTCTACGTGGGAGCCGTACAAAGGTGCTAATTGACAATATCGCGGGAATGTGCGAAAATTGGCCGGAACAACATTTAACGACGTTAGAAAATTCGTTCACGCCGGCAAAAATGATCGATCATAAGCGGCCGCTACTACCCTTTCCGTGCCATCGCGTCGCGATCCATACACTCTAGGGGTGGTCGCGTGAAATTTTCCGTCGCGTCGATGCACTCGGGTAACTCGATCACAATGGAAGCTTTAAACGGGACTTAATCGAATTGAGCTAAATGAAGGTTATTTAGTTGGAATATTGCGCCAGCACGTGAAATTGATACGAAAGTTCGTGACAAGGCAATCATGGATGAAACGATCACACGGATCCCTCTCTTTGCACGCATGGTCATCGAGCTGGACACGGGAAGACAAGAGAGATCTTCTCTCAAGCTTTCCAAGGCTATTCACGATTATGGATCATCGTTTGTAATTGAATGGATAATTGAAACGGTCTTCGTCAAAGCTACGAACACCAGCTCGTTTGGCTGTAACTTCGTCGACGGAGCTCTTTCACCTTCTCTTTGAATGTGCCAAGAACAGCATCCGGTTCGGTAAACCGATTGCTGATTAATCGCTTAAATATTGATCGAAGAGTAAGATTCTGCTTGCGTTTGAAACGAAATTACGCGTTTATTCTGTTACGTTCGACAAGGAAAAGAACGCCTAAGAAGGTCTACAGGGAAAATTCAAACGCAGTCTTTGAATGTTGTCTAAACGAAGATCGCTCTGGGTTAGATCGATAATTTTGACACGGAAAATTAAAGAAAATTCGTAACTATGTCGAATATTAATTCCCCTCGTTGCTGGTATATTAATTGTTTCGTGAAACGTGAAACCTAACGCAAAGTGTTTACATGCGCGGTTAAAAATAGGATATCAATATCATCGAAAATGTTGCAGTGTATCTCGATACGGGATATGTTTATCGACGCCGCGCATAAATGCTCGTACAAGCCTGTGACACAAAAGACGAGCAGCACGAAATTGAATTCCTTTTGCTCATGGTAGCTCGGTGTGGTCATGACGGCCATCTTGGAATTCCACGATATTCCATCGTATAGCAATATCCCGCAGCATCATGACCCGGTATTGTGCGCGAAGGATTGCGAATGATGACTTTTATGGCTATGGATGCTCAACAATGTACTGTACAAATTGTGACGTCGGACAGATTGACGTGTTATACCTTTGTCAACATGTTTATCATTTATCATTTGTCGATGGGTTATTGGAGGAACGGGTTCCTATAATAAATAATATTTTACTGTTGTTGCGACCTGATTAGGACGCAACGAAGTCTCGGTTCGGCGGATTATAGTAATAAACAACTTAGTCACATTTGGCCGCCAGACCGAGGTGCTGACGTTCGGAAGACCGCAATATACCCCCCGTGGACTCACCAGCGCGACACTCGGACAATAGGTCCCAAAAACACTCGGGACCATAAAACATTCGTTACCAAAAGGTCACAGTTTTCGTCGACCAATAGCAGAATACACCACGTTTTCCACCTCCATAACACAACCACCAATCAGAACCAACCTAATGTCTATACATACACCTACTCACCTGAAAACCGTGAATCACTGTAAGACGAGTGCATGAGACACATCGTCACGAAACGAACAATCCAAATTCAACTAAACATCTAAAACACATCTAATCAAAACAAGAATTCATCAAAACATCTACAACATCTAATCAAAATAAAAAACATCTAACCCAACAACGAAGTTTTAATACAGCTCGAACCAGCGAGAACAATCATCAACCTGCGCCAGAACTCCTGATCAGTGAACGTTTATCAGATATTTCTCTCTATTTAACACATTAAGGACCGCTAAGAAATCTATAAGACATACGCCTAGGACCGCACGTTTTTGGGCAAGCTTGCACGTTACTAAAATCCTCATTACTTTTTTATTTATGAAGCAATTTTTGCGAAACTTTCAGAAATTGTAAAATAGGATGTATTTTAGGCAATTATTAAAAAAAATTGGTTTTTAATAATTATCATAAAATTTTATTTAAAAATCAATTTTACCAAAGTTTCTAGTACTTTTTTAAAGTATGATATTGCGTGAAAGATTTTTCTCTATGAAGAGGAACCATACAAAATTTACATATATATCTTGATTCGCTTCGAAGACGAAGACTATTCGAATCACCAAAATGCAATGCAACGTGTCGAATTTTCTCTGAGACTAAGCTGTTTTTATTTCGGGTTCGTGCATTTATACAGTCTTTCATAGCTTGACCTGTACGGTTTCCACCAATGGGATTGATCTCTTCGGTGTGGATGAGACGAAAACGGTTAATACATTGACTATTGATGTAAACACTTAAACGGACAAAGTAGATACAATGTATCAAAGTAATTGACATCTAAAGACAACGTGTAGAAAACATGGGTTTGTCTCGTGATCCGTCCGTAACAGACGGGGCGCGGCAGCACGAGAAAACTCGTGAGTGGTCCGTGACAGATGGGGCGCGAAACACGAGAAAACTCGTGAGCGGTCCTTAATGTGTTAAAATACAAAAGGTTAATTTGTGGCGAGTGTTTAATTTTCACGATTTCACGTGAACTTTTTCGTATGTTTAACGGTAAAACAATTCGATAATTCATGCTTGCTATTGTATCAAAGACATCAATATTTGGTAATAATTATTAATTTCATTAGGTATGCATTCGTGTCTGAAATTTTTCGGTTAGAAGATCTAAAATTACACGAATAAATATAAAAATTATAGATAACTACAGG
This sequence comes from Habropoda laboriosa, assembly GCF_001263275.1. NCBI lineage: Eukaryota > Metazoa > Arthropoda > Insecta > Hymenoptera > Apidae > Habropoda > Habropoda laboriosa. The sequence continues at coordinate 1,196,111 of NW_017100195.1, read as the reverse complement.
AATTATGTGCCGAAGAATTTATGAAGTGTCTACGATCATCTTCTTTGTACGTTTGCACATTGTGAGATCAAGGGACGCATTTGGAAGTTGCAAGTGCTACCTTTTCCATTCGTCGTTCGTTTTCGAAATCGATTATTGTCGCCTGGTCGTTTTATCCTCGCATCGGTACATTGGTGTCTTTTTTCTCTCTTTTACGAACAGCCAGGAAAGCCTGGAAAAACGTAAGGTGGGCAGGTTACTTGGCATGCAGGATGAGAATGGTCGGGCCTGGAATTCCGTATGGATTAAGTAACCCCCGTGTGCATAAGCCCGGATAGAATTGCGTACACGTACACAGGCTACACGTTCGAAGCCTTGAGCGTACATTTTTAAACACCGTGCTGTGACTCCGTGAAAAAGCTTGATTTATTCGTCGTTTAACGAAACTTGATTTAACGCGAGCCGCTTCGTGTTGCTTTTCACGTGTAGGTACAGATTAGAAGAAATCGCCGTAACGATGTTTCCGAGTAACTTCACCTAGCACGGCTACGTTCACCAGGCTGCACCGAAAACGTATCACACTCTACGTTTCGACGAAATGAAATGCCATTTACGAATGAAATTTCAATTCTTGTTTTGTCTGGTATCGTTTGATTTTCCTGCGTACAAGTACCGATTTTAATTAATCATTTCTATTTTGTTTCGTGTTGCAAGGAAGTTCAATTCAAAATTAACGGATCCCAAGTAACATCGTTTCAACTCTATATCAACTTTAAGAACTGAAATTTTAGAGTTGTGGTTTCGAATTCAAAATTTGAAGCAGCAAATTTTTAAATTTTCTTAGAAGTGTAGGTCGAGTCCGGGATGGAGAGAGGTTTGGCGGAATCAGCTGATAAAGGCGAGAGACGAGACAGTTTTAATTCTATTAAATAACTAATAATGTATTCTACACGGACACGAGTCCTATTTTCAACAATGCTCCTTCAATATACTTTTCTCACGCAAAGTTCGTTTCCCACACACACTATTTTTCCACAAGCTATCCGTTTTAAACCTTCCCTTGACGAGGGCGTTTCTTCTCTCCGCCAATTAGGGCTTGTTCTCGAACGTACCCCTACGACGTTCCCCTTCTACCGCGATTTTGGCGGAAAAACCGTTTCGTCCGGGAACGTCGCTTTCCGTCCTTTACTTCTGGTGACCAGATTTATGGCACGTCTTACCCACGGTCACATCGGCACCATAAACCTGGCCACCGTCCCGATCGGCGCGGCTGACGACCACGTGGGCCGCCCCAAACCCTTAATTTTGCCTACAGAAGCGTAATTTAAATGGTTTCGAAGGGTGAATAAGACGGATGAAATGGCAAAATTTTAGAGTCCAAAATTATTTTAATGTCAGATTATTAAGCATGTTTAACCCTTATGTCAATAACCACAATTGTCGTCTACTTCATCGTCCAATTTTAGTAGTTTCCTGATAACAAAATTCTAAACTTGAGGCAAACACGTGGCCAGATATTTAAATCTTTTACCTGGAAGATGAAATATTTTAAGTGAGAATTATGCGAAAGGGTACCCGGTTATTGACATGAGGATTAAATGAACGTCAATGTCTACTACAACATAACTAGAAAAAATATATACATTCATGTAAACAAACATAGGTGATCTTGAAAAAAACAGACGAAAATAGTATTGATAAAAAAATTTTTATCCCATCTTATTCACCCTTTGAAACCGTTTAAATTACGTACAAAACTTTTCTCTATACCACTGTAGCTAAACTAGATAATTAGGTGGCCTGTTTTACGTGGTTCACCCTGTATATCCGCATGTTGATAACGTTCTTAATATAATCACGGTGAAAACTTTCAATTCGCGGCATAGATACGGCTATTAACCAGCAATATCCGTAGCATTCTTGTTGCCTCGTTCGCGGCTAACTCGCTCGTATGATAATAATATATCCGGCAAGGCGCGAGAGCATCTAAGTCTCGTCAAAGTTGTCGCTCTCGTTTTACCGCCGCGGGTTTTTCCGCGCGTTTTTTTCTCTCTTCTTTTTTTTTCTTCACATCGTCGCTCGTTCATGACGTTTTTTCGCTCGGAGCGCGTCCTCTCTCTCCCGGGCGGCGGCTTCGGAGCAGGCGACGGAGAAAAAGGCGGGACGAAGATGCAGGGTGACAACGCAATTTCGCGGCGAAAACAGGACAACGAGGTAGGGTGGTATGAAAGAAGGTGGGGAGGCGTATAAAGAGATTGTTTTTCCGCTGTGGGCCGCTTAAAAATTTGCCGGGCGCGGAATAAAAGTGGCCACGTCTCGAGCGGGGCGTTTTACGTTTACGGACAAGTAGCTTGTGTATAGGAATAAACCCGTGTGGTAGGATCGACGTTCTTCCCTTATGTTTGCACGCCGCTGAACAAGGAATAACGGCGTTCCTTGTTACGTCGCGCAGAAGATAATAAACCTTTCGTCGGGGGCAACCATAACCGGTACGTTGTTTCGCCTGGCACGGTCATAAACGTGTCCGTTATTCACGATCTACCTTAGACGAAAGAATGTCGCAATAAAGAGCGTGTTATCGCCGGACGATTAAATTTTGTCTAACGTCGGCCGAGTTAAATTCCTGGAAAAGTTGTACAGAATTCTCGCTTAAGAGTCCCGACACGTTTTATGGTGAAAACCGTACCGATGGTTCGGCTAAGTGGGGCGAGAGGGTTGGTGGACAGACGAGGATGGATGGGGTGGTTGTGCATCGACGAAAATTTGCGCGGAAACGAACGTTCTTCAGCGGGATGCTTTAAATTCTCTCTTCCGGGGCACGTTGTAAATACAGGGTGGGTAAATACCAAAAAAAGGTGTACGGTACCAAGGGGGCCGTGACATATTAGCGATATTTTTTTTCGTGGGTGGAAGTTTGTCGGAGATTTGAAAAGGTCACATGTAGTTTTTTAACTAGCACGCTATACGTGTGTGCCCCTAGTAGAACAGCGAATGCTAAGAACGGTAGTGAAATAACGATCGTTTATTCGTATGACGGATTAAAAATTTCAGAAATTCTACCGACATCTGTACTTCGTTTCGAGCACTGTTCAAATAACCCGCGTATAGAGTACAAGGTCGTTCGACGTTTCATATAACAGTGGAACAACGATACTTACGTCATAAGGGGTGCTGGAATTGGTGTCCGTTTACATCGACGCAACACTGAAATCGTCGAACTCCTGAAGCACGGACACTTCTTATCATTTCTGAATTGATTCTAGCACATGCTGCAATGATTCTTTGCTTCATATCTTCTGGGGATGTCGGCTCTTCCTGGCACGCAATATCTTCTAGTGTTTCCCAAAGAAAGAAATCGAGCGGTGTTTGATTGATCTATCGATTTCGAAAAATCTTATTGATTTCCTTTTTTTTTTTTTTTTTGGAGAACAGTGAGCCTACATTTCATTTTTCATTTGTTCATCAAAATCGGGATTTTTTTCGTTGCTAATCCATAAGTCGTCGAGTCATTCATGACTTTTGTCGCAAGTTTTCCAGGACTTTTTCCACCAATATCTTCTGCGCTTCTTTTCGCAATCGTGTTCCCTTTCGTTTCTCCACATTCGCGCCATATTCCTCTTTCTAAACAATCAGATTACCGTATGGGTGTGCTTCTAATATCACTTTAAGAGAATTTTCGTAAATCTACAGCAAAAAAGATCAATTTTTTTTTAACATGAAACATGGGAATGCCGTCTTAACCCTTCGGCTACGGCAAATTTTAGTACACAACGCGCGTGGCAAATTCAAATATTCTACAACGGCCGCAAACTTTCTTTCTCAGCCGTGTCACTTTAAAATTTATTTCACTGAATTAACGTGGAAGAGTGCAGAGGATCAAATTAACGCTTGAATTGACACAGAAGCGCGCCAAAAGGCTCCAATAGCACGATACGAACAAATTTTCAAAGCGCCTATAGGCGCCAATAGTAGTGAAAGGGTTAAACAAGTTTCCTCATATCTCTAAGTATAACTGAGATATTCTCCCTGGTCAAAGCTCCACCCTATACATACAAGCAATGCTCTCCTCTTTATCCGCTTTTCGGAAAACCGCAAGAATAACGTTGACGACGAGACGGAAGAGAGAGAGGAGAGGGGTGGGAAGGGGTTGGCAAAGGGGATGCAGAGGTATGTGAAGACACGCCCAGCTCGTAACAGCAGTGATCCTTTTGAACGCATCGAATTTGCTTCACGCATATTTCACATACGCTGACTCGTGCATTTTCCTACTTATCTCGTTGCTCCGTTCTGGCTATGGGACGAGCACTGGCGAACGAGCTGCGCTCATCGACTTACGGGGTGGGAGTGACAGTCGACTTTGCGGCAGTTTCCTGTACGTCGCGACCTTTCCCTCGAAGATCTCTGAAATGGATGACAAGGTGGGCTTCCACGGAGAGGGAAGATAACTGCCAGTTACCTCTTCACGTTGGAATCCAAAGCGGCGGCTTTCATTCAATCGGCGCCGATGAAATCTGACGACGCGTAAACTTACCGGGCCGATATTATGCGCGAGGGCGACGTCGAGCGCAATCCCCATTTTTAAACCCTAAATGTTTGCTACCGGTTCGACGATGTGCCGCGCGATCCTAAGCCGATCCCACGGCAATTGCCAACTTTCCGGAGAAAGCATACACGTGCTGTTCTCCACTTCCGCTTGTCGCGTGGTCTCAGACGTTGTATACGGTGCATACGTCGAGGGTGGTTGGGAATTTCAAGGGGATACACCATCCTGAGACGTCTGCGATAACTCCTCCATTTTGTAATATTTTTGCTGTTGAAGAATTGGAGAGAAAAGGTGAATGTTAGATTTATGTCCTCTGAGAAAATTGAAACTTTTCATTCAGGAGTTAGACGTTTCTGGGTAGTGTATCCACTTAAAGGGAGACGGAAATATGTCCTTGTCTTTTTTCTGCATTCCTTGCAATTTATCAAAAATTTGTTTATCGATCTTCCATATGAAGTAATAAATTATTCTGCCAAAAGGAGTTAAGATTACTTCGTTTAATTGGAAACCACATTTTTGATATATAGTTTACGACACTCTCGAATCTTCGGTCAAGGCACCCTAACCTAATAGTACTGATCGAAGCAAGCTACATATCAATTCTTTAAGAAAGGAAACGTCTTCTTTTGTATCTCCCTAATGATAGCTAATGATATAGTATTATTATCTACAATTCTAACGATCATATTTCGCGGTGTGAGTTGATTTATCGCTATCAGATCGGGGGAGGGAAGCTATAATTAAAACGGAGCTCGAAATGGTCGCGTCTTCAGCCGATTTCCCTTGGTCAGGTTTTCCAATGCCTGCCACGAAATTCGTGAAGAAATTACCGCGCCCTCCCCTCGCTCCCATTTCGCTCGTTCGTTAATGGCGTTGTTAACGGGGCGAAATTGTCTTATCATTAATGATTCCGCGACCGGAGTTAAAACCGGTGTGTCGATCGTGATCGGGCGGAACATCTACACGTGCACACCTGTAGACCTAGAAATCGCGATAAGCAGCGTCAATTTACATTCGATATCTCCGTAACGAGACACGATGAAAAATTAACACGTCCCCAACGTGACATGGAACGGGAAGTTCCTCGAATCTCACGGTGGAATCTGTCGGTAGTAGACCTCCGTCCGTGTGCCTGTTAAGTACGCGATGAATTTTGCAGCACGTTCAATACCGCTAATCATGCAACGACACAGATCCAATTAATCTGTTCCACGTTTATTAATAATATTATAACGCGCGATACATTTCACCGGTTCGAGATAAACCGGTCACGTTCGAGCAATGTTGAAGATCTTGAGAAATGGGAGGGGCATCCTCCAGTCGATTCGCGCGATCGACATTTCGCCGCTGCCTCAGGCTATTAATTAACATCGCGACTGGCTGATTAACATATTATCGCGGCAAGACAGACGCCGATGTGGAGAGGAAAGCCGACTTGCTTGTAAGCGCGGAAGCGGTGAGATTGCGTAGCTTGAGAGGAGGAGGAAGAGGATGAGGCGGAGGAGAAGGAGGAGGATGATAGGTATGGGTAGGTAGAGGAAAGGAGGAAGTAGGGGACTGAATGTTGAGATTCGGCCTTTCAGAAACGAACAATAATGGCGCGGCGGTGGGAGGTGGCAGGTCGCACGGGGGGTGGTAGGGACGATGGAGGCAGTGCTGGAGAATCCCTCCAGGCACGTTCGACTATTAACCCCGCCGAGATTCGGAAACGCTCGGCGACTGAAACCACCGTCTCTACATTCAACCCCTTCTAGGACGTTTGAACGAGACTTCTACCCGACCATAGTGTCTCCGTAACAAGGGTGAACTCAATCCCCGAGCAGGCAGACACTACCCGGAGCCCCTGAATCAGTTTTCTCCAACTCTGTCTCGCCGTTTCGTTTCGTTTCGTCCTGCCTCTCTGTTTTTCTGTCCATGTCAAGTTGGCATGATTAAAACAAAATCGCCATCGCCCCCCCTGTCGTCGTCCTCGTCACGGCTACGACGGGCCCGTCAGAGGATTTACGAGCGTGGAGGAAGCGGGTACCAAACGTCGTCGAGAGATTTCAGTTGTTTCCGTCTAACGGACATGGTCGATAATGTTACCGGGATATAGCGAACGTCTGCTCCTCGAATAGAGTACACGTTGGTTTCTAAATTTCAAGAATCTGCGTACATCTTGTTCCCCGTTTGAAAGTTTCAAAAGTCACTGGCTCTGGCGAGACGGGAAGAAGAGATGTTCTTCGAGCGAGATCGATCAAGGCGTTAGCGATCGTTCGAGGAGAATTCAGTTGAATCGCCGGAACGATTCTTCGGCGTAACAACTCACTCGGCCGGCTTACAATTTTAAACGCGAGCCTATTATTTCGGGAGCATTCAAGTGTTCCCCAGATGTATATAGTAAATAATTTCACGTCGCGATGAATAAATTACTCAAATGCATCTGCGGTACGTGTACTGTCGATGGAAGATCGTAAACAAGATTTCCAAGGCGGTTTATTAATGACCCACGGGTGTTGTATCATTGTGCATTCATTCTTGCGTCCACGCCAGCAGCCATCCGCATAGTTAGATGAAAGCGAGTAGTCCCGCGAAGCAATTTGTTATCAAGACCACTGATACAGCCGGAGGTGAATATATTCATTAGAACGTGGTAAATAGTAACGTGGAATATCCTTTTTCGTCTTTGTTACGGTCGATTATTGTAGCATTTTTCGAAGGAAACATCTCTCTTGTGGGAATATTTCAAAAATCTCTTTGTCACGCTAATCTGTCGCATACTCGCGGCACCATTCTTCTTGTATACACGCGTGTACTGGTCAATATTCAAACGTTTCTCCCTATATAACAATGCGGACGTTTTTATGTAGCTGTGATATCTGCAGTGACCCAGAAAGATATCGAATGATACACGTTTTTCTGCGATATCGAAAATTTATGCGACACCTACCTGCGAAATTCGTTGTGTGTTGTTGCGTTGTTGATTGAGGATACGTTCCGAAAATCGGATGTTTAACAACGAGAATCGAAAATTTACAATGTCTCGAGGGTCAAGAAGGTTTACGCTTTCGCTATATTGCAGAGTCGAAGGGCGCCATTGGCTGTAGCCGTATTTCAGACTTATACCGTATTATCGTGGTATCGCGTTGTACAAGCATGTTGCCAGCTATCTACGCGTGCCTACCAATGGATATTTACGTGTGTGCGTGTTCCCAAATGAAGTTTGTATCCCTATATCCCTAAGCGAAGTTCAAAAGTTCAACAATGCCTTACGGAGGATTCATCTCAATACCTCTGGGCCGTGGGATAAATAGCTCTCGAAGTTTGGTTTAGCGATGATGAACGACGAAAGCTTTTGATCGGGGTTCATTGCTCCTGGAAGTATGAAAAAAAAACTTGCTCTCGGAGATTATTAATTCGAGAATTTTCAAACTTGCCCGGAAATGTTTGTGTTTCACGTTTCCATACTGTGTATATGGGTATATGTATGCACGATCATCTATGTCGAAGTTTCCCCTCAGGCTCTCTTTTATACCTGTAGTTAAAGTTACCCAGCGAAAACATTCGCTCCTTTTTCCTAATACGTATCGAAATATTCAGTTTCGTTTCTTATTCATCGACGGAGTAATTAACAAAATTCACGTAGTAATCGAGCAGTCGAAATGTAGATAAACGATGTAAGTGTTAAATAAATCAAAAATCATTCTTTTAGTGTAAAAGGATGTAAATTGCATGCTTGGTACAGTGATAAATGTTGTCGTGTCCTCAACACGAACCACGCGACCGATCACCCCCACCGTTGACTTGCATCGCTTCTATCCCCCTGCCAATAAGGGTTCGCGAAAGAGGCCTTTTTCTAGGAAAGGCGTTGATTGGCCCTTTTTCCGAATTAGCAGCTACAAAAAGATGTATAAAGGTAGCTTTCGTAAGCCCGAAAGCAGAATATGTACGGAGAGAAGCAGAGCGTGTACGGAGTGTACATATTTAAAAAAACCGAACAACGTAGTTTAACCTAAAACTAAACAACCAATAGGGAAACATCCATCGTGATATCTTCCAACCGAGAAATAAGATCACGGTAACAAACAAATGTTGTAAGTACCAGAGTAATTTATTTAAGATCTTTAGAACTGTCGTAGAATAGAGTAAAATCTTAAGTGCCAACTTCGCCGCAGTTTTAAAAAATGAAAACTCACTGGCATTTATTTTCGTTTTAAATCTATCTTGAACGCTGAAAGTTCGTAGCGTTCAACAAATCATGTAAGTGTGAAGATAAACAAACGCATGTTTTCCACTTCTGACATTTACATCGTGCGCTGTTTCAACTCGTTAATTCCAAACTGTTCGCCAGTAGTGTGCATCGAGGATTGGCAATTCTCCATTCTTAGCAAAGTCCACAGTCCGCGATTTGCCTATATCCACGACTTCTCACCTAACCGTTCACCTTTCTAAATCTCGTTCCTGGGAGCGCTAAAAATCTCGGTCAGCGCTGGCCATCAACGCGAATGGCGCACGGAGCAACAGCTTCGGAAGCGACTGGAACGGGCCAACTTCGGTCATCGATGTGCACGCGTTATCGGCAATTCAGCGGGTTTCGCCTTTCGAATTTATTAGCCGTCTCCGCGCTCTAACGGGCTCGTAACTCGAGCACCAACGTTTTCACGTCGGAGGCGAAGTCGCCGTGGTATTTCGAAACTTCTCCGTGCGGCATTGTGCTGGAAAACATATTCCTGGTTGCTTTTCCTTACTCCCGCCCTCTTTCATTCACTATTCCGCCGCGTTGTCCGTGAACTGGCAGCGTCACATTTCCACAGGAGGTTATGTATAGAGTTCGGCCAAGTTGGAATTTACCGCGTGCTTATGCGAACGGCGAAGCACCTGGTAGCGGGGCGTCAAGCAAACGTATCCACGAGGATGAACGGGGAACGACGAATGGGGTCGAGTCGACTGGAGAACAGGTCGGGAGAAGAAGGGTGATAGGACGAAAATGACGGGGAACGGGGTCGCCAGAGGGGTCGTGTAGTATGTAGGGTAGTTGGTAAAGGCAAACCCGAACAATTATCCGTAATAATCCGATAACTGATAATATTGGCAATTTGGTCATGGTTAAACGGATCTCGCGGCGTAACGCTGCGTGCGTTATCTCGATTATTGTTATTGTTCCTACTCGACCGCCAGCCAAACTCGTGCGTTGACGAACCGGTTGGTATGTATTCTTTTTCTTTTTTCGCCTTTCTTCGGCTTTTGTTGAGGAAGATAAGAGCATGCTGCGATCTGTATAGTGTAATCGATTTGTTTACAGAGACTTCTCGACTTTGATCGTTTCTCTGGATTAGATGAGAAATTAGGATTAGTTCGTATTAGAAGCAGATTAGATTCGTTCGATTATAGTCTGTTGCACCGAATAATTTTTAAATATTTCATTATCGTTTCCATCATTTTTGTATTCTGTAATGTGAAATAGCATGCTTTTGTGAGAAATGTGTAATTAATTTGTTTACGGAGACTTCTCGACTTTGATCGTTTCTGTGGATTAGATCAGAAAGTAGGATTGCTATTAGAAGTACATTAGATTCATTCGATCATAGTCTGTGCATCCACTGAGCAACGATTTTTAAATACATACTTCATTATCGTTTCTGACATTCTCCTTCTGCAATGAAAATAGGACGTTTTGTTTGCGAGAAACGGACTCGTTAGCAACTGTCCAGAAGGGAATTTTTATGTAAGTGAAAAGGTGGTGAAAAAATTTGTCTCACGTCGATACAAATGGAGGTATACACGACGAAAACGAACTCGGAAAATTACGTTCACCTCGAACGTTCACCTCTCTTGGAAAGTCGCTAATGAGTTGGTTTGACCCGGCCGATTCTTCTAGTGTCAACATCTGTCGACCAAGCGGCACAAATGTAATCGTTTGGACATGTTATTACAACCACTAATTTGCTCGAATCAACACCAGTTTAGAAACTTAATAAATAACCATGACAAACAAGATGTTGAAGTGATTTAACATTTTCACATTCCTTATGTTTATGTTCTTATTATTTACTTTACAGCTGTACTACCTTCGTTAGTGAAATATGCTCTTGTAAAATTGTACAATACAAAAATCGCGAAAGTAGCGACGAAAATATTCACAGATGTTTGTTTAATGGAAATTCTAAAAAGGAAAGTCTGATAGTCGTCGATACTAATTTACGACATAGTTTAGAAAAGTTGTCATTGCTATTATTATTAACATTTTCATTACGATGAATTTACCGAACGAAAACGACAGCAACAGTGACATTGAACAGATCTTCAGGGAAAAGTACGACGTTACTACACCTGATCCACGAAGTTCTCAGTAGTAAGTGAAACAATTCGACGCGAAAGTGAAGGATACGCGAAGTTCGTAGTGCGACGAGAATTCGAGATAATCGAAAGAACTCGTGCCGCTTTAATCTGGCGGAATCAAAGAGAGTTAGAACGTGGATGAATCGCTATTCGGAAGAATCTCGTAGCGACGCAGGGCGGGTGGAATGCGTTTGCTGTTCCCCGGAAGTGGTTTCGGGACTGATTGGTTTCCTACATCGAATCGTCGGCACGACTTTGGGCGTGGGGCCGAGAGAAACGTGAAAAAGAAAGGTTGAGGGATGAAACACAGACGGAACGACAGAGACAGAGAGGGAAAGTGAAAGAGGGAGGATAGAGACGATGGAGCTGAGATTCCGCGGGTTAGCCGCGGAAAACCGTTGACTACGTTGAGAACAGCGATTCGATTGATTTATCGCGGTTGATGTTAATTAATTGGTGGCGACGCTCTCGCGTCCCGACTTCATTCCGCGGTATTGTGTTCAGGTTACGCTACATCGAGTGATTTCGCAACAATACCATCGACTCCTCCACTCTGTTCCTCCCTGTTTCATCGTAGTACGTACGTTCCATTTTTTCCCTCTCCTACTCTTCTATTCAACGATGAAACGCGTATTGTTACGCAGACTCACGTCTGTTGCCCACTTCCTCGATCGTTTAGTATGTTTTCTAGGTAATATCGTAACCTGGTTGATTTTCCACGCATCAAGGCGGAATATGTGCGATATCGCGTGCAAGAAGGAGCTAGGGGTGCGACTGTACGCGGTGAAAGAAGCTTAAGAGGATACCGGGGCGACTTACGATTTTTTCTCGTTATCTATTTCCACCTGCACAAGCAGCGCAGGAGTAGCAAATGTCAGGCATAAAGTAGAAGAAAGACTCTCGCCGACTGATTCACCTGGCGCAGGCGCGTAGTCCTCCATCCCTCCCCCTATGCTCTGTTTATGCCCTCTGCGCCCCGAACCACCCCTTATCTCTATGGGGAACCGAGGGAGACAGTGGATACGTTGAACAGAGAGGAGTCGAGTTGAGTTTCGGGTTTGGGGTCGGCCGACAGTCGAACCGTGCTTCAGTCGGCCGGCGAACTCGCGTGCCGAGCCTTCGTTCCGGTGACGTTCTTCGTCGTCGACGGCGAACACGACATTGCATCACGATCCGTCTAGCCAGCGCGATGCAAAAGACGCTCCCTCGACGTCGAGGACGCACATTTTTTAACGCTCGTCGGGTATCGTGAAGTCGTCGTGTGTCCTTTTGTCGCGTCTCTGATAGCAAAGAGACGTCTCTCTTTGCCCGTTAAGTAGAGAAGATTCGTCGTTACTCCGGTGAGTCGTCTGGTGAAGATTTTTTCAAGTGCCGGTTCGGACACTCGGATAGAGAAAAAGTGGTATTTCGATGACGGGGATGACCAATCGAAGGATGATCGAGGTTCCGAGAAATAGGTGGTCGTCGTCCTTGACACGAGTGGCATTACCACAGCAATGAAGGATTGTACGCCGGATCGCGCGGAAACTTTGTCAGTGTACAGTGGATAAAGTGGCGTTACGGATAGTGTATGTGTAGTGCGTAGAACTTAGTAGCAGACAACCCTCGAAATCGTTACGACAAACTCCGTGAGACAGGGTTTGAAGAAAGTACGTTGAAAAGATAATATCCATTAACTTCGTTTGGTATTCCCTGTTCGGCGAAATCCGGTTAATTTCCGTCATTAAAAATCCACCAAGTGTCCGACGAGAACTTTTTTTTCTCGCTATGCAAAATCCCACTCTCGCGATCCATTAAAGTCCATTAAGGATCTGCTCCCGTGGTAACGGCCGGAAGTGCGAGGAATCTCCGTTTGAAATAGTTATCACGGTACCAGTTGTGTGTCTCGCGAAAACTCTCTCTCTCTATTCCACACGCGTATCCGTAAACATATCTGGCGATCTTTCGTATCGTTGACAGGGAGCAACGACCTATCGTCGTCAGAGTCCAGGAGAAAGAAAAATATGTAACGTTGAATACTTGAAGCAGCTTTACGAGCGAGATGGGTCGATAGAAAACTCGTGCGATACCCATCGTTTAGCCGGTGGTCCACATCTCTCAGCGAAGATACCGCGTTCTCTGTCATCAAGAGCCTGAAGGAGATCGAGCCAGGGAATCGAAAGTTGCCCGCTTTTTGTCACCACGGTGTGATCTACGCATCGATCGAGAAACGAAGGGCGGAAATCGTCCTGCAACAGGATCGGTGAAACGTGTTGTCAGTGAAAGGACCGGCTGGCATTTTTCTCTTTTTCTTTTTTTTTTTGGTTTGTTGTTTCCCGACTTTATCCTTGGAGAGTGAAGTGTCCTAGAAACGAGAGGGGAGGATTACAAAAGAAGGGTGACAACGCGTGTTAATTAAAGAGCAGGAGAGAACCGGAGAGAAACGAGCAGCCACCCTGACAGGTAAATATTTACCGACGCCGCGGTACAGTAAAATCGCAATTTCAGGCCGCGCGTTTTTCTTTCCCACTGTCCTCCCTCTATTCATTGCAACGCTGAACCAGGACGAGAACGAGCACGAGAGCTGAAACGAGGCAGGGATCCAGCGGGTGTAACTTTTCATTGTGGCGACCGATCGAATTCTCGGTCATGGATTCATCTTGGTTGAGGCGTCCTGGTCGCGCGACACGACCTCGTAAAAAGAAAAAAAGAAAAAAAGGAACAGAGAGGGAATAGGGTAGAGGAAAGTTGGTCCAGAGGATTTCACGCGAATGGGGCGTCCTCGAATGATTCTCCTTTTTGGTTAAGAGGGGACCAAGGTTCTTTTTTTTTTCTCTCCCTCGCGTCCTTCAGTTCAACTCAGCTGCGTACGAATTTTCGAAGCGTCGTACGTTTATGGCTCCCGCGATCATTTCCTTTCACGTGAAATTGGATTTTCGACCTGTCGCAGTCATCCTTTCCTTCGATTGCCCCCGGAAAGACGAGGCTGCTTATTCCTGTCTTTTCGTCCTTTGAGTCCTCTCCTTTAAATGTCTGAATCGGGCGCGATGGTTTCCCTCCTCCCTTCAATTCGACTTGTTTGATTTGTCTCCCAATTTCCTCGATATCTTGCTGCATAGTTAAGAGAAGAAGGTAGATAGCCAACGTACCCTTATGTTTCACGTTCGTTCGTTCGTTCAGTTTCTCTTCGGTTGATATCGTGCAATAAGGGAGAATAGGATTCACGGGAAGTCACGTGACCGGATGCGTCGTACACGAGTAATCGATCTGCCAGATGCCATAATTCTTACCCACTTTACGTGCCCTTTTCTCTTGTGTCGCGGATCGTTACAGCGGATCGTTTCGTAGACGTGAAATTTCCAGATTTCCTATACCTGTATACTATGCATCGTGGCAAATTAATGTTTCACGTTCAAACAACTGCGTCCGTACGGTGTAATAAATCACTGAAAATTTTTCCGCTACGTATTTCGAATCTGGATTAGAGTAGACCTCGTTTCGACCGTCCTTTTTTTTTTCATGGATATTTTATATACCGGTGAATTTGACGCCTCGTTAATACGGTCTGCTGACATATTTTATAGCGGATCAATTGACTGACGGAATAACATTTAACCTGCCGGTCACGGACGTAATAGACGTGATCGGAGTTTTACGGCTAGTTGTGATAACCGGCAAACCTTTCGTGCGGCGCAACCGGGTTGCACGCCATAAAAACTGAGGTCAGGGTCAGCTAGTCGATGAGTTCTGTTTATATCGTGCAAACTGTTCCCACTTTGTGACGGGGTGTTTTTGTTTTCTTTTTTTTTAAAGACACTCGACATGAAATCGAAACGATCTTCTGAAAATTTACGTTGAAAGTGGGCGAGTAGTCTTGCTGAGAATCTTACGTTAGTACGTGTCAAATTAATCTCGCGTTAAAGTATTTCTTTGCACGCTAGCTTAGGTTGTCACGAGATTTTCCACAAAGTTGAGATTAACAAGAGATTTGGCGTTAACTGTTTAAAAGTTTGAAACGAGAGTTTCGGTTTGTGTGTCGCGCGGTTTTGAAGGATCGAAAGATTTTAATCGCGTACGATTGGAGCTATTCACTGGGTCAATTTTCAAACCTGTGGGAATGCAGTTGTAGGTGCAAAGAAGTTTGTGAACATTTACGAATAATTACGAGTTTTGGCTGAACCCTGAAACAAAATTAGAAAGTTATCTTAGAGTATTTATTAAAATCCTTGATATTCTGATTTCTTTTTGTGCATGTTGTGCTTATCAGTTAAGTCGAACAATTTCTTTTTCGTTGCAAGTTTTATATCTGAAATATTTAATTCTGCAAAAATTATAATAGTGTTAAATCCTTGACATTCTGACTTTTTTGTGCATGTTTTGCTTATCAGTTAGGTCGAGTAATTTTTTTTCATTGCAAGATTTATTTGTGAAGGCTATTGTGCAATCCTCAATTTTGTAGTAAGAAACACCCACAAGAGTTTAAAGTCTGTGGAATATTCAAAAGTCCTTTGCAAATGAAGCCTGAAAATTGTCAATTTTCTTAGGCAATTTTCTTTAAGCCTATAAAGTTTTCCTGTTGCCTACCAATCACAGTTTTAATTCTCCGCAGGCAGTCTGGGTCAAAACTTCACTCTTGTATTTCTCCCCAACGAATGTTTACTTTCCCTAGAAAAAGTTTTAAAGATTTTTCGAAACCTTGTTAAAAGTAACAATAAAAAAAAAAAAAAAATGACACATAGACGTGAAAAAACACTCAGTTTGTTTACTCAGCTTGTCGTTTCCCTCTGAAATTTGTTTACAATCTCGAACGCGAAACGATCGATCGGTCGATAATAATCGTACACGTGGTTTCCGCGAAATCACCGATGAAAGGTTCAGGAGTTATCTCGCGGAATTTCCGCGAACATTACCGGTCCTAATCGCGCGAAAGTTTACCAGGAAGCGCGGTGTATCTGCTTAAGTTTGCTCTGTATCGGGGCGAATCGATTGGCACGCCAAGCCCGTTGTAACGATGACGCTCGAGATAAAATCCTGATTGGACGAGGAACTTGGAGCGAAACCGTAACGAGGCTCATCGTGAATTACACGGGCTCTATCGTCCTGCCGATCTCGTGGCCAGAGTCTTCGAACGCGAGAACACGTTCAACGTGACTGGTCCGAGGTGGGGGCTTTGTCGGTGTTTCCCGCGTTCTCAAATGGAATTTACAGTCTGTCGGAAACGGCAATGGTGATCTAATTGAACGGAATAGGAATATTAGTAATTAAACGATAATGCCCGCCCGTTCGATGGAAGCAGCAGAACAAATATTAAACTGCGGCAGCGCATTGTTTTCGCCGAGATGAAATACACCAGGAATTATTACCTTTGTTGTTACGATTATTTGCGAAATTAACAAGGCAGAAGTGGGTCGGGGGTTTTGTATCCATCGTAAACGAGAAAATATTATTTCCCTGGTCGTTATCGTATCGGTATTACCAGTTAATACCGCCCGGCGAGCTTTAATCGTTGTTATCATTCATTAATACGGAAGATCTTCCACGATAAAAGACAAATGACCCATCTCTGTTTCCCCTCTGTTTGAATAGTATACGCGCGAATATTACCGGGGAACGATGATAGCCTTGCAGTTAACGGGCGCGGAGAGAAAGGAGTACAAACCGTACCGTGTCAGCCGCGGCCAGTAGTGGTATCAACGACACGGCAGGACTTGGGTTCCTTTAGCAGACAGGTAATTAATTACGTAACGAAAGCGCGATAGTTTTGTCCACCATTAGCATTACAGATGCATCTCGTCCATTTTCCATAAAGATTTCATGCTGTTTTGTCTACCTGGTGCACCTTTTTGTTTTTGTATAGACGATATTTAGAAAGAATGTAATATTTAAGAGTTCTCCGCTGGACCATTTTAAGCAAACTTTTAGAATCACTCAAACACTTTCGTTTTTCTTCTCTTTTTGTTCAATTCTGACACGTCGTCGAGAATCGACTGAAAGTGTAGCGACTGTGTGACATATTTAAGAGTTCTCCGCTGGACCATTTTAAGCAAACTTTTAGAATCACTCAAACACTTTCGTCTTTCTTCTCTTTTTGTTCAATTCTGACACGTCGTCGAGAATCGACTGAAAGTGTAGCGACTGTGTGATCGCCTGAACTTTTTGCTATTCACCTTTTTTGTGTTCCGCTTGTCTCGTTGGAGCGTTGCCCCGTTCAGCCCTCGCATTTCCTCTTCCCTGGTCGCGTTTGGGTCCCTTGACGGGTAGGAGGCCAAAACCCCCACTCACGTTCGGGCCTTGGTCACCGCTCAACGCCAACCACTCACCCTCAAGGAGGAGGTGTTTTGCGTGAAGTACGCGTCACCTGGGCTTATGGCAAAACCCCCACTCACGTTCGGGCCTTGGTCACCGCTCAACGCCAACCACTCACCCTCAAGGAGCGGGTGTTTTGCGTGAAGTACGCGTCACCTGGGCTTATGAGAAAAACCCAGGGTAATGGCACCGCTCGCTCGCGAGAACGTGCCTGGCTCGCGCGGGTTTATGATACGTCAATTGCTATTGAGATGTATGAAGAAAACTCAAAATTCTCCGCTTTTACGAGAGGTTTGGAGCCCTCCTGATAATAAGGAATAATTAACGAGCGAAAACATTAAACGCGTATTCTTAGTCTGAAAAATAGCAGAGTCGCGTCCGTATCGTAAACCTGGTCTAACTTAAGTATCCTTCTTTAACCCCTTAACCTATGATTTTTTTCTGACTATGCATCTAAGCGCCAGTGATTTAGTGTTTTAGCACTGTATCAGATAACAAAAGTTAATTTGTTATAGATTAATTACATTTAGTAATTCTCAGTGTTATAAATTCAAACGAAAGTTAGGATTACTATGAGTTTTTCTTATTAATATAACTATTTTTGTCATATTTTGAGTAGAATCCCTGTCACGAGGGTTAAATCACTTTTTCATTAGTTTCTGTGACAATTTTTGGGCCTAATTCATTTGCTTCTTGGACAGTTTCCACGCGTATACGTATATTAGTGACATACTTGTTACGAACAGACAATTACTTTTATTTCCCTATTCTCTTTCCTGTTTCTTTACCCATTTATAATTGGAATTGCAAGGAATGCTTGTAATAATTAATATTCATCAGATTACAGCCTACGAATCCCGATTTAGAATAAGCACTGTATTTGTTAGAACAAGAGTTGCAGTTATTTTCGAGAAATAAACGCTTTTACGAGCGGCAAATATGAAGTAATGAGAAAAAAGCTACTCTACGGCCCAGAAACTACGAGCGACACGGCTCTAAATAAAAAAATTGCCGTCGCTCATACGATACGAGCGACGTGGTAGAAAACGTGTTAAGTAAGGAATGAAAATAAAAATTTTTTATTGGCAAAATTTGTCATTTAAATTTGGTTTCTGTATTTCATCGACGAATATTTTTAATACGTACGTATTTGTGTTATACGAATTTTAACGTGGGATAGCTGTTAATGCCCGTGATTGTTGCAAAATCAGCTTTCGAGCTTGGTTTGTACTTGCACGTGGTGTGCCAACTTTACTTCGGAACCTTCTCGAAGGACCACCCAGTTAGACTGGGACTTGTGAAGTGGTTACAATTTGAGCTGGTTGCTCCTTGGTGATAGTTGGACGACTGACTCTCGACGTCGTCTCTCGGACGTCCGTGAGAGAGTTTTTTGTTAGAGCACGCTGATTGGTTAAATGGTTAACAATTACATTTACTAATCATGGTGTCTAATAGCGTCTTCACCGCCCTTTCAGTGCGCCCTTAGCGCGTTGTCGCCTTGGAAGGGTGGACGGAAAGTCCCAAAAAGCTGGAATTTCCTCCGGGTGACTCATCGGCAAGCGTACCGTTACAGGTAGATGTGCCGTTCGGAAATTCGTGGTATATGGCATGCTCTTAGGCTATTGAGCGCGAGGGACAGAAATGACTAAAAATCCAACAAGCAATTCTAGTGACCCTCGCCAGGGTGTAATCAGACACGTACAAATCCTGAACTCAAAAATAACCGTTGCCGTTCGATCGTGCCATAAACCGTGCCTGTGAAGACCGAACAGTAGTTATTAAAGAAGGAATTTTTATGGATCAAGTAGGCGAAATAACGTATCAGCTGATATCGCGGGATGGAAATTATGACGGAGGAATAACGACGTCAGAGTGTATGAGTTAGAATATTGACATTTAATTATCTTTTAAATACGGTTACTCATTTTAAATGAATTTCTCCTGTTCAAAGAAGCACTGGAATAGCTTGTAGAACGTTCCCATCTTCTCTCGCGTTCTTCGTCGCGTTTATTATTGAAGAAATGCTCGGTATTATTTCATCGAAGTGACGGGATACGCTTTACCACGTGAGTTTAGGATTTATGAACGTGTTACGGCTTTTTGTACGTCGATTGAGTGGGAAATGAAAATTTTTTACGAAACAGCTGCGTATTCCTTATTGTTTCCCGCTTTTTTCCACTCATTTTCTTGTTTATAAAAATTTCAATCCCTCAAATTAACGGATTAAACGTTTCACGAAATACGCCACGCTGTGCAATTTTTCTGCAACGCAACGCACGTACTATACTTGATTATCGCAGAGAATTACGTATATTAAATATTCAAGTGTATC
>NW_017100195.1:1154981-1176596 GCF_001263275.1 Habropoda laboriosa | reverse complement strand
GAGCTAAATTACAAAAAAAAATCGTAAAAGAATTTTTCAGCTGGAAAGTACAATAATTATGTTGCTGCACAATTAAACCAACTTGATGTACATAATTACACGGGAACTTTGATGTAGAAGTATAAAGGGGAGAGCGTCTTTAATTTTCGCGGTAAAGCTCTTGCAAATAATTCGGTGTTGTTTGATTGTCACATTCGTGGATACATTGCTCGGTTAATCAAGGTGCTGTTCACATTTCCAAACTAGTGCTCCAACGTCCACCTTGTTTTATTTGCAATATTCGGCAACGTGACGTTGGCCGGGTTCTATTTACGAGCGGGAACTTGTTGGCAAGTCGTGCTCGAGGAATTATTCAGCCCAAGAAACAGAAGTCACGGTAGTTATCCGTGGTACTCGTTAACAACAACTTGTAATTTCGGACAATTATTCAGCGGGGTAATTGGATCACTCAAAATCCGCGGGTCACGTACTTCCTTCCAACTTTTCAGTTTCCAGGCAAGAAAATAATTCCGTTTGTCCGAACGTTCGCGTTTCCGGTGAAATCCTTCGAAAGCTAGTTTTCTTTTTTTTTTTTATGTACGAACGAACAAATAAGCGACGGAACAAATTCGCGAGTGTCTGAACTTGCAACAATAACGGATACATTTTAACGACAGGCTGAGTGGATCGCGTTTCGAGTTAGATACGTTGGTTATTTAAAAACTCGTCGGGATTTCCAACGAAATGTGTTCCTTTTATCAGAGAGAAATAACTGGGTGAAGATAGTTGAAATCTACTTTTCCATCGTCGTGAGTTAAGTCGCGAAATTGTTCTTGTTGCTGTCTTTAATTTACAGGCACCGACTGCTGTTGGTCATTAGCCGGGGACCTACTGTTTAAGGTGGGTTCCGAACCACCGCCGCGAAATTGTCACGCGACATATATTTTCGCACATGAGAAGGTCGTTAAAAAACTATAAAAAAAGAAAGAAGTTAAAGAAGGCAGTGCAAAATTCTAATTCAAGCTGAAACTTTGATTTGAAATAAAATCCGACACTCTTCGTTTATAACTTAACTCTGTAAATGTTTCGTCCGATGTAAACATTCGGTTGAAAACAAATCGTAACGACTTGTACATAAAAGAAGAGCACAGAACATAACATACGATAATATCCTTTAGACATATCGACAGGTGTATAAGAGCGTATGTTACCTTTAACTAGTCTGGCGTAATCAGATTTTGGTTTGTCGATACTTTGTAGCGAACGTGCTTGCTGTAAATTGAAATTATCATCTGCGTTAATTACGGTTTGTCTGGTAGTCTCGATTTCTCTCGGATGAATGATCCATGAAGGGTGAATTTCCGCGAACGATCGGTGTCTCGAAAGTAGAATGATGAGGAAATGCTTGATCAATACTCTCTAACAGTACACTCGTATTCCGTATTGATAATAATTATATCCGATGTGTCGTCAAATATTTCTTCACAGTTCTACTTCCTGCAAAACTGCAGTTTTGTCTCGTCGAAACATTTTCCCCGTAATATTCTGTAAAGCAGCATTTCGAAAGATGTTGAAGAGTTCGTTTATTCATTCGCAGCGTTCGAAGTGGAACGGAAATAAAGTTCGAATGAATTTTCTCGTTAAAACTTCACCGCTGAAGGAGAGAGAGAGAGGAACAATGAAAAGGAAAGCGGTAGTTAAACTTCTAGCATTAATATGATAAATAATGATTTATCAAATTCATACGGCGTTTTTTCGAAGTTTTTTTTTAGAAAATATTGATTGCTTCTAATTTCTGTTTCTGATTATGCATCTAAGCTGTTTTAGTACTGTATTAAGTAAGAAAAGCTAACGAATTACATATTAATTAAATTTAGCAATCTTCAGTTTTACAAATTACACCGAAAATTGGAATTAAAATTAATTTTCGTTACTGATCTTCCTGTTTTTATCAGATCTTGACCAAAGTCTGTGACATAAATCTGACTCGTTATTTTGCAGCAAGGAGTTAAAAACCACCCTTCGATCTTATCTATTTCACGAATATCGAACGAACGAAGTCCAAAGGAATTTGTTTCCTCGCGTTCATGTTTCCATCGTGTTTTTTTTTTTTTTACTCGGTTCGCAGGACACTGTTTATTTACTTATAGCTACTTGGACGAAACACGCTGCGCGCTGCTTGTTCACGAAAATGGCCGCGAGTCGAAGGGAGGAAAGAAATCGTTTCTGCTAATAAATTACCCTTGAACGTTGTGAAGAGGGAAGCATCAGAGATGCCATGCAAAAACGTCGAAATTCTTGGCTCGGCGTACTTGGTCTGTTCGAGCTTTGTGCGACCCTTTCGAGACAGAAACACGGTATATACAGGGTGTACGCCGCAAAGGCTGCACTTCTAATGATCTGAGAAAGTAATTTACGAGTATAAATTAGTCGGCACTCAATTAGCAACACATTGCAACGATAAAAATTGCCAAAACTCTGTTTCTTCGATAAATAATCAACGTCAGCTTCACTTTCTTAATCCTTTCGTGGTTATTTTAAAGAATTTTTTATTTATTTATCTATCATCGTGTCTGTAATGAACACTAAATTGAGGCCAATTTATGTTCGAGTATTAAAAGGTTAAATTAAAGGGTTAAATGATGTCGCTGTTAAGGAACGGGCCGTAACGGTTCAGATCGCCTTCGTTTCGGGTTGATTAAAGGCGAAAAATCCCAGAAATGTGTTTGATGTTGTTTTATTTAATGTTTAGTTGGAACGGGTGTCGTTCTAGGTGTACGGTTTTACATTATCTGTCGACGTTGTGCAGGTACGTCGGTTTTATACTAGTTTTGGCACCTTGCTTCCGACCAATCAATGGTCAGGAAAAGGGCCTGGAGTCGAGCGTCGCTTCATGGGTTTTTCCCGACTTCGCTCCCTTCCTACCCGTGGCGATTGCTTGGCGTTTTGGTTCATAATTATAAGGGTGTTTCGTTGTGATAATAATAATATCTAATAATAATGTTAATAATGTAGGCAAAATTTAGAGTTTAGGGCGGCCCACGTGGTCGTCAGCCGCGCCGATCGGGACGGTGGCTAGGTTTATGGTGCCGATGTGACCGTGGGTAAGACGTGCCATAAATCTGGTCACCAGAAGTAAAGGACGAAAAGCGACGTTCCCGGGCGAAACGGTTTTTCCGCCAAAATCGCGGTAGAAGGGGAACGTCGTAGGGGTATGTTCGAGAACAGTCCTAATTGGCGGAGAGAAGAAACGCCCTCGTCAAGGGAAGGTTTAAAACGGATAGCTTGTGGAAAAATAGTGTGTGTGAGAAATGAACTTTGTGAAGGTTTAAAACGGATAGCTTGTGTGGAAAAAGAGTGTGTGGAAAACGAACTTTGCGTGAGAAAAGTATATTGAAGGAGCGTTGTTGAGAATAGGACTCGTGTCCGTGTAGAATACATTATTAGTTATTTATTAGAATTAAAACTGTCTCGTCTCTCGCCTTTATCATCTGATTCCGCCAAACAGACTCCCCTACAATAAGAATATTATAATAGTATCTAATTACAATAATGTTAATAATAACATAACAATAGCATCTAATTACAATAATGTTAATAATAATATTATAATAGTATCTAATAACAATGTGTGGGGGAAAGGCAGTGGGTTCGTAACAGTCGCATAATTTGTTCCTATCCGGTATTGTAGATCGAGAAAGATTCAACGATACCAGATAAAGTTGCTCTCCCTCGGTAGAAAATCATTCTTAAATATAATAGGGTTCCTTATTAATATGTAAGTTGAACGTTAGCGTAATTCAATGGTACTTGGTACCTGAATGTAAACAGTAACCAGAGTTGTCGTACGTTTATGCAGAACGGTGGGTTCACGATGTTAATTTGCTTCTACGCATGAAAATTTAACGAAGAGGACAGAACTTTGTATTACCTAAGAAGATAGGTAGTTTGAGCAGTTATTAAGTTATCAATAATAACACGGTTACTTGTGAATAAACGGTCGAATCCGTGACAAGTCTCGTTTCCGTTTTGAAACAAGTATCACTCATTAATATTTGACTTACACGTTAATTAGAAGTCTTATTACATTTAACGATGATTTCTGATGTCGCTGAATTTATCTCGATATCACACCTACGTATCATTTCAAAAATGTCTTATCGAAGAAAAAGAATTCTGACAATTTGCATAATGGCATTACGCTCCCGATTAACCGCCGACCAATTTTCCCCTCGCGACATTTTTCTCTCAGATTATCGAAACCCGACTGTTACGACGAACACCCTGTATAACCAAAGACCGTCTGTGAAACGCGATTCAAGATGCATTTAAGGTAAATGCCTACTTCCATCCTCCGAGTGCATCGCCGTCCCTACCCCTCGCACCGTCGCGGGGACCGTCGTCGTCGGAAACGTGGCCTCTCCTACTCTTTCACGACGAAACCGCAGCCACAGCTATCAGAGGAATCCGTGCACTTTCAATTAAAGTGACGCAGCTCGGCTGCATTAAGGGCGCTCGAGGCACTAGGGCGTTATGGTTTCAATTAAGGGTTAGAGAGACGTGAGGGACGCGGACGGACGGCTGGGCTAAGAGTAGAAAGGTGGAGAGAGGATGGGGTGACGATGGTTGGTCTGGCAGGTTCTCCGGCATTTATTTTAAGGCTACTCGAAAGGAACCGAGCATCCGGCGCTGCGTTCGCGTTCAGGAATAACGACGATGAGGTACGTGACCGCAAGGCTGAAAAAAGAACGGTCCGAGTGTTTGAAAGCTCGATAAAGTTTCATTTAAAAAGCTAATTAACTTATCCAATTACCGTCTCGCTGGCTGGAGGGCTAGCGGCACCACGCCTAGCGGTGAAAAAGATGGAAAATCCGGGGGTGGCCGCATCCGGTCCTCCTATCCCCCGCCCCCCTCTCTCTCTCTACTTTTCCCTCTCTGACCCTTTGCTCGTGGAATGCCACGGGATTTCTCGCGACCCGCGCACCGAAGGCGCGCCGCCGTCCAGGCACAAGACGGCGACGTGGCACAGAAGGGAGTAGGAAGGTAGAGAGACCGTGAAAGAACACCGGGATTAAGGGAAGAAAGGGCAGGGGAATCAATTTAGTCACGACTACCCGATCTTTTATGAGAAAGTGCACGGATTACGCGGGGCTGCAAGAAATACAAATCGTCTCCTAGTAACGGGCGTGCTGATCCTCTTGATTAATGATTCCCTTTTCCCTTTCCGGCATTTCCTACCGCGTTTCTTCAGATGCACACGTATTCCGTAAATTGCACGGAGGGGAGAGTTCTCGTTGCCGTTCGGTGTTGTCGGTGGTGCACCGAGAGGCGGATATCCATATAACGTATACGTACACGTTCGGTTCACTGCGACCCCGTTCCATTCGAGGCTTTTCGGATACGGGAAACGGTACGAAACGTGCCAGCAGAGATGAGTTATTCGAGACATATTTGTCGATCGTGGCCGTTGGCTGAATTCAAAGCGAGGACGGATTAAAAGCGGCTATTATAGCACGCGGCCCGATTGATCTGGATAATCCCGTTACTGGACCATTTTTTTCTTCTTTTTTTCCCCGCCCACTCCTACTTTTGCTGCTGCTGTTGCTCCCTTTAATTCAGCCGCGTCACGGCCAGGTGGTGCACGGCACGCAAATAATGACGCGGCGGTGTAAACCGACAGACCCGTCTGGATTTGCGGCCCGTGTATCCACACGTGAGAAAATATCGTGTTTACTATTACTGATCAAATAGCGTACACACATACACGCGCACACACAGGTGTATCGCGCTCACACAGTCCTGGCTATCCTGTTGTCTCTTCCTTCCCTGTTCTTCCCCAGTTTATGCCCTCGCTTTTTCGCATGCAGATTCCAACGACTGTGCCGTGTATTCCTGAATCATGCGAAGAACGTTCGATAGATAGTGTAGGATATACCTAGCCCCTCAACTGCCCGTGTGTGTCATCGTTCGATTTTATTCGACCGCGAGGTATAACAGCTTGGGCTACTTTTCCACTGTGCGCTGTGTGTGTTGTGTTCACAGCAAACAAAAGAAATTCGTCGGGTTTTTAAATTTTCATGGTTCCAGCTACGTTTTCTGTCCTTCTTTTGTATGCGCGCGTGTGTGTGTGCAGTGTCGCATGACCCGGGGACGTTATTAAAAATTGAAATTCCGAGAGGCGAAGGGGACGAGTGATGTTTTCATGCGATGATTTTTTTTTTTCTTCTTGCAGCGGTGGCTTTTAATCCCCCCAAGGGGGTGACACTCTTTTGATTCTGCTTTTTAAGTACACCGAACGGTTCGGTGTACGGTTCTAGTTTTGGAAATTTATGCCTGCAACAACAATGACGCATTGTCCTTTTCGTTAAATTAAATGAGGGGAATTAGCAAAAAATTCATTGAAAAATGAAACATCCCGGTTGCTGTAAGTAGCACAGACAGCGAATGTACGCGGAATGAATAAAAAATATTCTTTGTCCTGTCTAATTTTAAACAATAGAAGATGAAAATGATACTTCAATGCAGCGCAGGATGTACGAATAAGCATTGCATTTATGTTAATAACAACGTGCGAATTTACGTTAAGCCGCAGATTTCCTAGGTATCGCGAGCATTACCTGTACCCTCGGTAAGGAGGGAAATAAAAATGCGTTCTGCACTTTAACTAGATAATACAGTGCTCCCTCGAACAACGCGATATTCTTTTTCTTGAAAAATTTCGACGTTCATTTCGAATCAATTTATACATTTAACATACATTTACAATTCTTCTGCAAAGCAGCGAAAATTTGCTGCAATTTCTTCCAATATTTTTTTTTCTCTGTTACGATATTCTACATCTTTTGTATTGCACAACACCGATTTTTCTTCATAAACAGTGATTAAATCGGTAATTTCATTTCTCGACCAATTTTTTTCCCCTGACATTTTTCACTCGCACGAGAGTTCTCTCGAATACGAAACTGTTTCGTGCTTGCAAAGCAACTGTCCAACAGCAATATAATTTTGTACCCTAGTCCAGAGCAAATCGCAACACATCAACTCTCAGACAGTTGAGCGATGCTCTCAGACAGTCACTCTCAGACGCAGTGTCCACTCGCGAGAGATACTCTCGAGAGCAACTCGCGATAGTTTCACTCTCGAAAGGACTCCCAGCTTTATGTTTGGCTCGATGTACGTTAAGCGACCCTGGCTCGTGTTTCTTATGTTCGACACGGAAGAAATATCGCGAGTCTCACGCGATGTTATGAGACAAGAGGTTAATACCATGTGACTCACCCAAGCTAACTGTGCGCGAATAGCTCGGTGTGTAGAAATCGGGCAGGACGAAACGTCCTCAGTCAGTGTTTACGAGACTACCGGAACGAGTGCCTCGGCGAACGACGCTTATTCCTCGCGATCGTAGTCTTGTAGGAAATTCAGTGCCCGCTCGAACAACGCGGTTTCGATTATTCGCGGTTTTCGTATCAATTTACATATTTAGCATATCCGTGCGTGTGAACTAGTTCCTCACAAATTGCCGCTGCATACAAGAAGTACTCAACCAACAGCCGAAATTGGGAGAAAAATCAAGCAACCAGCGTGTCTCTGCGAGCTACGTAGCTAGAGTTTCACGGTATTTGCGTGAATAATGTAATTAGATAATATGTACGTGTATATACGTACACAATCGTACGAAGAGGGCCTACTAACTTGATTAATTATTGTTATAATTTCGTTTTATGGTATCCTAGGTTTATTTAGGAAACAACAACAAATCAGTTCCTTACTGTTTTTCTTCTTCTCGAGACTTACACGTATTCTATCCTTTTCTGGGGAAACATTGTTTTTCAATAGGTCTTGAAACTTGACCCTACTTCGTTTGTTGTTATTTTGACCACAATATGTAGAAATTGAAAATATCGAGATGGTTTTATAGTGTATGTGCGTATGAATATATGCACATGCATTGGAAGAATATAAATGTACTTCAGCTTTTCGTTAAGCCAGGGGTGGTTCCTAATTACACGAATTTCCATGCGTTATTATCACTCTACTATCAACAAATCAGATCTTATTGGTGTTTTCATTTTAATGATATTTTAATGCGAACATTAACTACATTCAAAGTGAGAAATAATATTCTTTTTGTACATTAACGACGCGATTAATGTTGATAGTAATTAGAGAATGTAAACATTAACGACTACCGAACATTAGCATTAACATTTATACAATAGTAACACTGATTAAAAATCCGTCTACAGTAAACGTTTAGCTTCAGAGTATTCACGTTAAATATCTCACGCCAATGACCAACTAAAATAGTCTACCTCACCTGCAAGTGTTGGCGTAAATTAACGTATCACCGAGTTGATTGATGAAATTCCAGCCGAATCTACCGCGAGAAAATCGTCCGAAATTAGAAACACGAAATTTTTAGTGGAGCGTCAACTAAAATTTATTCACTTGAAGTATTGCAATTCAACTTCTTATATATCTTCCGTTGGTAAATCTACATATTAGAAGATATTCCAAGTAATAAAATGAAAATCACTCGTGACATTTTTCTCGCGGGGTTACGATTTGTTCTTTTGATCCGAATGAAAACGACGATTGAACAAAATACGGACGATACGGTGCACAAACACGCTCGTATGCGTCAGCTCAGTATTAACCTTCTCCATAGCCAAGACTTCGGTATTGTGACCTGACATCTTGGCCCAGGTAGTGCCGATATTTCGTGGAGTGCATACCGGTGGTGGAAGGAGCGTCGCTTACGTCGATAACATTCTCCTTCTGCACCTCGATATGCGCCGTGGTTATGCGAAGCTTCCGATAGAGATGCAGCTGTCCACGAGTCGCGCCATTTTTAACCGCGAGCAAAGGCGGGCGAAACCGCCGGAAATTGCATCCTGTTCTCGTAATACACGATTTACATAGCGGTTTGACCCGGGATAAACGTTCCCTCGAATTCCTCGTTGAACCAAGTAATCTTCCTCGTCTATTCTTCGTGGCTTTTTATCTCAAGCTAACCTCCTAACCGTCGTATACCTTGGCGTACGAAGTTCCGCTTTGACGCCGCGCTCTTTGTGGCAGAGCGAGGAAGGGATAAAGACGTCTTCTCTTTCCGGGACGATGCAATAAACCAGCTTCCCTATCGAGGGATTTTCTTCTTAACGAGTGGCCTCGAGTTGCTTTGAATTAGCGGGGTAATTTTGGAACTTTGAGGGTATCGAGTAGTGCGAGATCCATCCTTCGTTGCATTATAGAAAGTAGGATTGGAAGTGATCCTACTTCTTTTTCTTTGGTTTTTGTCTTATTTTTTTCTTTTGTAGATTAGTTAAATTGAGTATTAACGAGGGAACGTTTAGAACCGCTTCGGAACTTTATTGATTACGCGTTTTATAGTTCGTATATTCCCTACTAAAATTAGAAGATCATTTTTTGATGTGATCGACAATGAGATGTATGGTATCAAAGGTAAAGAAGTTTTATTCTGATTTTGATAATATGGCGTGTACTGGGTTTGTTCTTGTAAAGAGCAGAAAATGCACAGTGCTTTTCTGCATTAAAAAAATGTACATTGTATGAATGAAACCTCGCGATACTTTGATGATGAACAAGGAACGGTATCAAAATCAGAGGAAATCTCTTTTAATCCTTCAATTTGTACTATTTCTGTTAGTGATTCTTTATTCGACCAAGCAAACTGTAGTGAGTCAATTAGTACTATATTATTCCGATAGCAGTGAGAAAAGCAAAAATTCAGCAATTTTCGTAAGGAATATACACTATCGGCCAAAAGTTCGGAATCACCGAGCATTGCAATTTACATAGAAATTTCCAGAAAAAAGTCAGCGACTTTGAGAATCTTTTATCATTCGAATTAATTTTCGTAAGGAATATACACTATCGGCCAAAAGTTCGGAATCACCGAGCATTGCAATTTACACAGAAATTTCCAGAAAAAAGTCAGCGACTTTGAGAATCTTTTATCATTCGAATCAATTGATATGAGATAAACTGATAAATGTAGAATTGAGATAAACTTCAAATCTATAAAAAATTAGCAGCAGATTTAATATCGATGGAAAGCGGGAGGTGATTCCAAACTTATGGCCGGTAGCGTATAAGCTATAAAACACACGTATAGTCTTTTGATTTCCAGTGTAACAGTTCTATCCTTGTAAATTGCTCCTTTATTTTTGTCTATTCATATTGTCTTCGTAACGCATGAAAGATACAATGGAAAATATAAAACAGAAGTGTAGGGGATTTTTGTGTGGAGGGATAGTAAACTCGAACGGACTTTTGACTATAATATATTTATTAATAGTTTATATCGCTACGCTAGGGATGTCGCTCAATCAATCGCTGGATTCACACTGCCTTTCGCTCCCTCGCATTCGCCCTAATGTCATCTTGCATACATGCACACTTTTCGTTGGAAGAAAACACACACGCACTCCTCGCCTGATTACTAAAACTAAACATTCGTTCAATATCTTTCGCGCTATCCCAAACACTCGACTTGGCACGCTGGTCCTTACCGCTCACGCCATAGACCCTCACGCATTCACACAGACAACGCATTCATACAAACAACGCACTCACGCTCGGTCATCCCTACAGAAGAAAAGAGAGAACACGCAAAAGTTCATTAACTCTATATGTTTCTGATGTGCTCGTGTTTCGTTGCAATCAACCTTTTCGAGCCTTGTCGATTTTTGCACGTGGAGTGCCAACTAAGTCTAATGGTTCGTTTTCGAAGGACCACCTCCTTATGACGGAGGACAAACAACTATTACTATGGTCTAAACTTCTAATGACTTGACTCTTGGTGTGGTCAGATGGATTCTAATGTTCCCTTCCGCGAAAGGTCCCACGACACCTCGGTGCGAGGACGCATCGCGGGGGTGAGGCCCTCGGAGAAGCTGAGTACATTTTCGATAGTGGTGGGGAAGGGTGGCTTGCGAAAACTATTGGCTAAATCATAGGTGGGAAAAACTACACGAGAATGCCACCCCCCAGACCATAGGTCACTCTCAGGTACCAAGCGTACCCTTGAGTGACGCACGCGGAAATTCCGAGTGCCTCGAACAATGACCGTAGCAGACAATAACGTTAAGACGCGCTTCGGCTCTGGTGACCATAAAAATGCAAAATGCACAAGTGAAGAAAGGGGCGAAGATTCTAAGTAGAAAACGAGACAATAAAAGGTAAAGGCAAATTCTTAGACTGAAAGAGCGCGATTGCCGTGGCGTCATAAAATTACCGCTGCTACGAAAAACGAGCGAAGGCGAAAAATATATACAATAGAACTACATACTAAGAAATCTAAGGGTCGGGCGGCTGACATACCTGTCGAGGATTAAACACTATAACTCAAGTCTAAAACAGAACCTAGTTAAAAAAGCAAAAAGTAATACTCGATATTTATTACATGAAAAAGTATCGAGACATAAGTGAAACGACGTTCGGTTAGATTGCTCCATCCTCTTCTCCCCACGAAGACTTTAACTCATGACTCTAGTTACCGTCTTGATACATCGTTTTGTCACTTGGAATGCATACGGTGTCGCGCACGATATTGCGGTAAGATGAATCGCGATTTTTATTAGGCAGAAACAGTCTCCACGTGGATCGAAGAAATTTCGCGGGCCTAGAAGAGAAATTTATGCTGTCGGGAGGGGGATATCGTCTCAAATTACCGGGAGATCGTGCATAATTCACCGGTGTCACCGCGAAGTACCCTCCTTGAGCTATGATCGCTTTATTATCTTGCGATTACGCGCACCGGTCCATTTGCATTAATTATCTTGGCCGGTCGCGAAATAGAGTCGCGCTCCTCTGGTTCTGCCGGTGACGTACTTGAGCAACTGGTAAAGGATATAATAAATGTACTGGTCAGTCCTCCCGATCCTGGTAACTGGCCGCGATTACCATATAATTCCAGATAAGAGATATCCCGTGAAAGAGGCACTTGCAGCTGCGATTTGAATATCAGCGAACGATAAGAGAAGCAGGAAAAAGAAAAAAATATATATATACCGCGAACCACACGTTAGCGTTAAATAATGTAGCAAATTTAATCTTATTTTCTGCGTTCAACCCTGGAACTCCCGAGCCATCACGCGGAAGCTTAAGAGGGGATTCCCCGAACCCGTACTTCTTCTGGCACATTTATCTTAAAGAAATTTGTTTTTTGCTAAGAAAATTTGATAACATATGAGTACGTTATATTTTGTAAAAAATAAAGTACTATAGTGTTAAATATATTGTAATAGATTCTTTATCGTTCCTTTCCGATTAGTTAGTTCGAGTCTTCGTTCTGTGGTCGTTTATTATTTTTTAGAGATAAGAAAAGCGTAAGGTGGTCGTTAACCATCGCGACAGTTTCTCTTTTCTTTTCTCGTGCACAGTATTTTTCACGTACAGCAACGGTGATGTTAGAATACCAAACCTAAAGGTGTACACGACGACAAGTAATTTTCGTGAGAATGTTTCGCACAAAGGAGACAGTTCTAATTAAAAAATTTGTCGTCCCGTGGGTTCGAGGAATCCTCTCCTCTCGAAATTTTAGGGTCAAATCACGCAAAAACATTACACATAGAATGGACGATATTGCTAGGCTCATAGCGAGCTTTTTGGTTCATGGCGCAGCATCGACAGCTTGAAAGTAGCTCGCTAGTAAAAGGTATTGTCGTTTGAACGACCGGGTTGGTCACTGGAGAGGCCCTTTTATATCCCGACGAAAGACAGGAACCTCTAGAGAAAGGACGATCGAGCCATACTGCAAACTCTCGTGTTATAGTAGAACCAATCTTCGGCCGTCTCACCGACAGCAGCCGACCAGTCGGTGGGAAAGCTGGCCAGAACTGAATGGGGGAGGGGGTTGGAAAAGGACGGAGGGCGGAAAAGCGAGTGGAGAGAAAGGAAAGAGATTACCTCGCGTAAAATCGGGACGGGGGCGATTTTTCGACGTTCGCGAAGCAGTCGTGACGACGAGTTTCCTTCCTCCTCCTTTCATCGTTTGTAATTCCCTCCGTCGAGCCATCTTATAAGCTACTGGTCTTGACAGACAAAGGACCCCTGTAGCGGATTCTCGTTGGTGAACGACTAACACGTACGCCCGCAAATAGGGCGTGCAACCTGCACGCGAATCCGGCGACAGTTGAAAGTTTGAAAGAGGACACGGTGAAACCTCTTCTCCAAGGGAGGGAAACAATTTACACCATGTTTCTTGCCCTCAGTCACCTACCCCTTGCAAAAACTTGCCACTTCGTCTGCATTCCGGGAATTTCGTGTCTTTTCTGCCCTCAGACATGATCTTAATTATTGTCGGGGCTGTATTTTGTTGGCCTCGAGTGGAGTAGGAAAAAGTGAATTTTCCACGGTGTCCGTTGTGTCGTGGGAAAAAATTCGTAGTCGTGCTTTAATTAAGACTTTACCTATTTTTCTACATTTTGTAATACACTCTTCTTAATATTCTTAACCTGTTAATTTTTTCGACAATTCAAAGTGAGTTAAGCAGCTTTAAATACGTTTTTTTTTTTTTTTGGAAAGCAGGATCCTCTGAGTTGCTTGATATCATATCTGGAAAATTAACCCTTTCGCTACAACTGAGTTTTACTCAGTTTACTTCAGTTACTGAGTTTTATGTACTGTGTAACTTATCGTATTTACGTTAGTATGGAAATATAACGCAAGGAGGGAAAGTGTTTATTTAAATATTTAAAATAATTACATAATGTGTGACAACATAATTTAGTTACGCTCACTCTTGTTCACGGGTCCTCTCATCTCTTTGTATATTCACATCTCTAACGCAACCGCACATTACACGCCAAATCGCACTCACTCAATCATTAATCACATTTATCCGAAAGCAATTTCGTTGTAAATACGTTAATAATTAATAATTAATAAGTGGTAACTATTCGTAAATTAGTACCAAGTGATAACTGATTAAATAAAAGTAGAATTTATTTAAAATCATTTTATCATTATTTCAAACCTTGTATTTAACAATTTCACTTCACTTCTATTAAACTAATAATTAATTGGGTACGGTATAAATTGAAGCAATACAATTGTATGTAATTGGTGGTGATAGACTAGATTTCATTACATGATTGATTACTGATAGCCAGCGTTAGGAGCGACAGGGTTAAATTTCATTCTTTACAAATTTTTCTCGGCAAGCTCACTTGACATTCTTGGGAATATTAATACTAATATAATTAAATCAAAGGACGCTGCTATGACTTTTTATTTGAACGTGTGCTATATTCAATAAAATGTAAAATTAAAAACTGGGTGTCATCGAAAGCTTTCAGGTTCCATTTATTTTTCAAATGATTCCAATTTTTTGTTTCGGATAGTAACTTTCGAATAGTATCTTGCTATCCATTGACGAACGTTTAAAAGCCTCCCTTTTTATTTACAGTGATATTTTTCACCAAAAAATATTTAATTTATACCAATTATCTAGTAAAGAGTATTAAAAAATGTCGAATTTAACTTCCATCCGAGTACAGTTAACCCTTTCGCTGCGGCAGATTTTAATGTGTAACGTGGATGACTGACGGTAAATTTTTAACGACCGCTGCAAAATTTGTTATTTTGACCGTATCGTTTTAAAATTCGGTTTATTAAATTAAGATGGGAGTGCGTGAAGGATAAAATTAAGCATTAAATTAAGGTGGAAGTGCACCGAAAGGCTCCAACAGTATAGTGCTAGCAACTTTTCAAAACGCCTGCAAGCGCCAGTAGCAATGAAAGGGTTAACAAACGGGATTCTCCAATTAGCATTCTATTTTTTCTCTATTCAGGTAACTCGTAACCCGTTCATCCTGCCGTGTGACGAAACGGATCACAATCTCCTAAGTAGAAACTCCGTAAAAGCGAAGAAGCTATGCAATAAAACAATAATCCGGCTTCTTAATCCGGCCAAAGTGAAATTTTAGCGTCAGTCGCTGACCCAGCCTACCTTGTTCGTGATCCGTGATCCTCCCGTTTCCAAGGGTCGAGAACATAAAACCTCCTTCCGTGTGAGTCTCCGCAGGCGGTGCTCGAGGCGATGGAAGGCGACACAGTAGGGATAGTAAATTTTTTTCCACTTGGCCTAGCGGCCTGGCGTTACGTTTCTTCCCCGGCCAGAGAGAGAGAGAGAGAGAGATTCGTCAAGTAATTTCTCGCAAGGGGTGAAAAACTGGAGACAAAGTTTTGCGGCGAGAGTGGAGGGGTCGTAGGCTGATAGTAAACCAAATTAAAGACCTCGCGAGAGGGCGGTAAAGCAATTTCGTAGTCCCGCGTCGGGGGATGAACGCGAGGCGTTTCTACGTCACTGGATACGAATGGCGGGCGGAGGGTAATGGTGAGAGACAGAGTCTGAGCGAAATGTATCCTTTGCCGAGGCTCCGTCTTCGTGACCGAGCACCACGAATCCTTTGCGTGCGCACGTTTTCATGTAACGCCCCATAGACGTTTAAGCGTGCAGGTACATATGTGTATACAGAGTCTAGGCGCGCGTCTTCTTAGTTCACGCGAACGACAGACGGGGAAGTCAATCCTGATCCTCTGCTGTGTCCTCTTCGAAACGTTTGCTCTGCCGCGATACCGGGCTCCGCTACTCCGTGAAAAGTACAAGTACCGTGAGACTGGGGTTAATGGAACGTATTCTGTGAGAGGAATCTGCAAGATTTCTGCAGACTGCTATGGGGAAAATGTCAATATCGGTGGAATATTTTTTGCGAAAGGGTTATTTATATGCTTTCATCGAAGAGTACTGTAAATAGTATTCTATTAGACCGTTGCATATGAAATGACGGATTTACGAGTGAAATTTGAAGCCACGATAACGTGGTCGTGACTAATTCTTATTGGAACTAAGGTGTCTTTGTTCACAGATTTCAACGTTTGTTTGCGAAAAATCTAAACACAGTGTTAATTTAATATTCAAAATTTCCATTATTGGAGATGATTTTTTCCATTCACCTTCCTTCCACTTTTCGCCATTTCTTCGATCAAAACAAATTTGTCTTCCATCTTATTCACCCTTTGAAAGCACTTAAATCACGTATGAAAATTTTCTCGTACCACCGTATCTGTATACAGAAAATAATTAGGTGGTTCAACCTGTATTTTTGCATGGATTGATCGATGCCAGTAATGAAGACGAATTTGCAAATAGAATCGCGATGCAATCTACACGCAGGAGATTACACGTGTAGCCTTCAGGTGAACAGGAATCGGGTAAATAGATCGATGGTAGGTGTAAGAATAATTCAATCGTGGTTGCCAGTGTACGGATTTATGTGGAATTTATGCGAATTCTATCGCGTTCGGTTTCTGTAAACGCGATCCGGGTAAAGGAACAGGAGAGAGAGGATCGGTCTGTTACATGCACGCTTTCGAGAAAGCTTCTCGGGACAAATTGTTTTCTAGAAATAACGGCGGTGATGTAAAAAGCGAATGTGGGTCGATCGATAATTCGAACGTGACTGAAAACCCCCCCGACAGCCGCCGGTTAATCTGCATGAAGGATTTAAATGAAGTTTTTGCCAAGTTCGTTGAACGGCTAGCAACGATCGTGAATTAAAGTTGCCGATTACTTGAGAAAAAGGCGCCACGCCAATCTCCGCCTGACACGTCGTTACTGCCCGGCATGAATTTCTCCCGGACGATCCATTGGAGAAAAATCGTGGATCGCGTCGATCGGGCGGCCATCCTTTGAAAATTTATGGCGGCGTGGGAAACTTTGGATCGCGCGCCCCGCGTCCACAGAACCAGCAAATTAAAGCATCGTATCTTCTCGGTGATGAATTATTATGGCTTATGGGAAAACTTATATGGAATTCTGTATTGCTTGGCTGACAGCGGCAAATTAGAACGCCCTGTGAAACCGGCCACCCCTTTACGTTTCCCTTCTATTTGTCGTCCCTTCGTACGAAAGCAATTACTGAGTAAAATTTTTCGTGTGCTTTGCGCTGTACAATGCTTGTACATTTGTAAAAATTTCTTGGGATATTTCGATCGGTAAAGTTGCCTCTGTCCTTCCTATCTCTGTCATTTATTGGAATCGCGGAGAAAAGAAAACGGCGGTCCATTGAAGAAAAACATTTTCTTTTTTGTAGTTTAGTTTGTTCTAACACATGGAAATATTGTTGATACTTTTGTAATTCTGGTAGGGACTATGGAGACAGGTGTACAGAAGGTGTACGTGCAATTTCAAGTCACTGGACGTATTTTCTGAGAAATCATGTCAACTAGTTTGAAAAAGGTAGTTTCGAGAAAAACGCGTTTGAAAGTTCTTGATACAATTTACAAGCTACCTGCAGGCTTGGCTTTAAACCTCTGTAACTTTATTAATATTTCCGAGTTTCTCTCAGTTTCCGCAGAATAGTCTATAGCCTTCGCGCTAACGGAAGATAAAACAGGGAAATGCTCGATTTCTTAGGCACAATTCCAACGAATAACCCCTTAATGCATTGACAAACTAGCTGTACTAGAATTAGTGCATAAAATTGCCAAAATGGTATTTAAAAAACTAGAAAAATTAATAGTATTACAAAACAAACATTCTTAGGTAACATCATTTACTCTCAAAGATACACTAAGAATACAGTGTTGATAGGTCAGCTCGACGCTTAAACTTCAAAATTATTTGTACGCTGTAGTTACAAATTCCTACAAGACACACTGTCCTATGCTGCAAATCGCAGAGATTAA
Source organism: Habropoda laboriosa (assembly GCF_001263275.1). NCBI lineage: Eukaryota > Metazoa > Arthropoda > Insecta > Hymenoptera > Apidae > Habropoda > Habropoda laboriosa. The sequence continues at coordinate 1,158,902 of NW_017100195.1, read as the reverse complement.
ACTTGATCTATGAAGACTTAGACTTCCTTAGAGTTTAGACTAGTCTTAGACCTCCCTTGTCCTCCGTTGTAACCAGAGATCATGAAGTTCCTGAATCCCGACAACTTTCGACGTGTCTTCTATCGTTCCTTGTATTCGAACCGCCTTAGAGTATTCATTCGCAATACCCTTGGTAAGGAACTCATTTCGGCTAATTCCATTAGCTGTTCACGCAAAGCGTGCCGACGCGCCCTTTTCCTTCGTTATAACACACCGTTCCATCGTGTACACCTTCGCCACGTCTTTTCACGCTCGTGTATCAGCGATGATGCCTGTATAACCTTGTGTCAAAGCACCCTTCGTAGACTCGAATCTCTTATACCTTTATTAAGTCTTCAACTTCGTGGAACGCACGGCCGTCCATCAACCGCTGATCTCGTTCGTATCGATCGTTATTAGCCTTCGAGTTATTGCGAGGTATAAAGGTGACGCTGGGCCGGGTTATAGTGTTTTGCTACCGACAATCTTTTCGGGGAATTATTATCTGGGGACGTTACAGAGGTAATCGGGGAATAATTGTGTCTTAAAGGAGTTATTGTGTTTATTTGATAATTCAGATGAGTTTGGTTGTTGGATGATTCGGATGGTACTTCAATTATTTACTTAGAGTAATATCGTTATTCTTCAGTCTCCGTGTTTCGTTGCTCTTTTACTCAATTAACCCTTTCACTGCTGTTGGCGCCTATAGGCGTTTCAAGTACTTTTTTACACTGTGCCATTGACGCCTATAGGCGTTTTAAATATTTTCTTGCACTGTGCCATTGACGCCTATAGGCGTTTTAAATATTTTCTTACACTGTGCCCTTGTGACGCCTATAGTTGACGCCTAACGTTAGCGCATATAGCGTTATTTTTTGAAAATTTACCGACACTGTATCCTCTGTGCCATTGACGCCTATAGGCGTTTTAAATATTTTCTTGCACTGTGCCCTTGACGCCTATAGGCGTTTTAAATATTTTCTTACACTGTGCCCTTGTGACGCCTATAGGCGCTTCGAAAATTTTTTCGCGCTGTAACGTTAGCGCATATAGCGTTATTTTTTGAAAATTTACCGACACTGTATCTTTTTAACGCCTATAGGCGGCTTGAAAATTTTTTCGTACTCTACTATTGGCGCTTTCCGGTACACTTTCACAACTTAATTCAAGTCTTGATTCTTGTCCCTTGCGCATTTCCACTTTAATTTTAAAAACGATGAATTTTAACCTTCAAATTTTGAATTTAAAAATCTTAAAGCGTCGAAGAAAAAGATTTTGCAGCCGCGACTGAACATCTACCGTCTGCCACATGCGTCGCGTACTAAAATCTGAAAGGATTAAGTAGAAATAGAAGGCGTGAATTTTAGGGGCGAATGACATATATAGGACGTGGCATAAAATGAAATCGTAACTTGAGGGATGAGTTCAGCTTAGGTGTGCGATATTGTCCACGAATGGCCATCTATCTTCGCGGCAACAGCTATTAGAAGATCCTGATGTATCTTATTCAGAGTAGAACGTCAAATTAGTTAACACAAAGCAAGAAAACAGCATTATTCACGAGTAACAAATAAAATCCCTATCCTCATCAACTTCCATTTCCTCGACGTTCTAATTGCTCCCCACACCCTCGAGAAAATTGCCCCGAAGAAATGATTCCTCGAACCGAAATTGTAACCATCTACTCAAGCTAACACCGTTATCCTTCAATCTTCATATTTCGTTGTTCTTTTACTCAATTAAGCGGAAATAGAAGGCGCGAGCAGGATAATCTTCGACATGATCAAGCCGTGTATCAAAGGGGAAAAGTGTCTGGGCTGAAATCGACAATGGAAACACGGGATGTGCTTGAAGCGCGGAATTACAGAAATTTTATGAGGGAAAGCAGAGTTAATACCGCTTATCTCGTTAAAATTCTGCGGAAAGCATTTTGCGGAATTATATCTCGAGGCCATCAGCGCGCGATTGCTCGTCCAATGTGTATATCCAAGAGTACAGGGGTTGCGAGTAGTTCGCCCTTCGTTCGTTCGTCACCTCCGGCTGCTATCCATCGTTCCCTCGTCTCAGCGGGCAAGCATTACAGGAAAGCCTTTATTAAGTCTTCAACTTTGTGGGCCGCGTGCCCGTCCATCATCGCGGAATTGAGTTCCCGTGCACACAGGCTAGCGCCGGGAGACCAACACATCCACGATTTTCTAGCTTGATGTAATTAGAAATCAGGCTGATGTAAAATCGCCGGGTTTCGTGGCTGTCTTACCACCTAGTGGTTCTGAAACGCGAATCGTGAAAATTTTCTCGTTGAACGAGCGGAATGTCGTTGAAACGCTGTTATCGTCCTTCTATCCGGCCCTCTCTGTGACGTATTCCCTTGATTGTCGAAAGCGCATGACGAACCAGCATCCCCGGCAATTCCAGGAATGATTTCTCTCGTCCTGCGTCCCAAGCGAGCGTGCGAATTTGATTTCGTGGCGGGGGCGGCGGCGTATTCGATGAGTTTCATCAGCGCCGGGCTTGGATATGTTTTTTTGTGGTCCTTTTTCCGGGGGGTTTTTTTTTGGCCTTTTTCCTTCTCTTTTTGGGGGGAGGGTGGATAGTTCGAATGCGAGGTGTACAGAAAATGCACGCAAGCAAACCGTCGAGCGCTTCAGCATTTCGAAATGACGGCTGCGTTTCTCCCAGGGCTCGTGTTTCGACCGAATCGAAAAAGCTTTGAGCACGCGCGTTTCGCCAGTTTGAAACGAGTGAAACGTTGCGATTCGACCGGGCGAGAGATTACGTAGGGATTATTATTGCTCTGTTTTCTGGTTCGAGTGTTTCTCTATCGCGGCGCGAAAGAATTATTCTTTAATGATATTTCGGTGGATGTTTTGTAATGTTCGGCTGTTGCATATGAAATGGCGGTGTTTGTGAAACGGCAGATTCTGTAGAACCGTCGATTGTAGTATCAAAACGTGTATAGTCTGCTGCTTTAAATGTGACATTTTTGTCTTTGGAAAAGTTAAGTTGAGATTATATTGTAAGTAGTAATTCTTTTGAGGAATTAAAACGGGGACATAGAGACAATACAGAACGTTAATACAGTACTTAGGATAAGAATGGCTAGTGAAGGGACAACGTAAAGCTAGTTGAAACGTTTATGTGCGACAATTATGAATTATTGCAAACATTCAGATTTTTATAATAATAGTACTTGGATTAATGGAATTTAGTTTTGTCATGGTTTAAAGTTTCATTTAGGACCTATTAGGTGCACAAATTAATTCTGTGCCTTTTTTCGCAAACACTTCACTTGTTTATCGACTTAAAACCGACACATTTTTCAGTCAGGAAATTCGTCAGTTATCCGATAAATGGAAAAAGCTCATCCAAGATAATGGAGATTATTTCGAACCCTAAAACTATGTTCGCTTGTTCCGTAAATAAACATTGAACTTTCTGAAAAAAGGCACGGAATTAATTTGTACACCTAATAACACTACGCTAAACCGACAAGATCATAAGACCTTACTGAGCTCGTGCTAAATATTGATCGTACTTCATAAAAATTTGTGCAGTAAATTCTAGCGTTCGCATGCTATTATATTTGATTAATTGCACGATTTTCCATCGCACACGTAGATAATATTACTATAAGAAAATGAACAGGGCAGCAATTTATATATCACCCTACCGAAATTATTCTGATTTCGTTGATGATCGAGTAATCAGTCCTCGAGGGGGTTGGATATCTAATTGGAACGTTGATAATCCCACAAAGATGAATTCCGCCGGAAAGGTATATTCCGGTGGGCGTGTATCGTATCCGAATGGCAGATTTATTACGTACACGAGAATATCTGAATGCACCGGAATAGAAGCTGAACGGATCTCCTCCTCCGGGGGAGAGAAAGTTCGTTCGTAGTC
>NW_017100195.1:1149535-1154911 GCF_001263275.1 Habropoda laboriosa | reverse complement strand
CGAGAGAGGAACAGGATAACGTCTCGCGCCGTGGAGAATCGTCGGAAATATTTTTCCAATCTTTTTACCCGTTCCACCTGGAACCACGCTCAAGCGCACACGAAAAACATCGCTGATGGTGCGACAGATTGGACGAGAAACATTGCCGCGATCGTCGATCGATTTGGCCGTGGGGCGAGGGTTCGAAAGGGAGAAGCATGATACCCATTAGAATAATCGCGGACCGTTGACCTTAAATTTTCGGGCCGTGAGACTTGAGGGGAACTGGCGTGCAAAGTCTACTTTGCGAAGTGGAGGAAAAGTCAGCGAGTCACCGGCGTCGTTTTTCTCGAGCCGTGGCGAAAGTTTCGCGCGTATTCGCCTTCGGAAACTGAAGGAGACGAATCGAAGCCAGTCAGCCGGTCTTGGGGACGAGAGAGAGAGAGAGAGGGAGAGACTGCTGCGAAAAAAAGTAGGAGAGAAGGAGAAGCGAGGGAAAGAAAGCGGAGAACTCGAGAGTCGTCGGAATACATTTCTCGGTTGTCTATTGGTCCTCGAGATGCAAAGACGTCTCGAGCAGTCACGGCGTTTTTCTAATCTCGAGAGAAAACGAGAGAGACGAACATGAAAGGAGAAAGTTGGCAAGGAGAGACGGCGAGAATAGAGGAAGAGTAGGTGGAGGTGGAGGAAGAAGATGATGCGGGAAAGTTTCATCAGAGTTCCCCCTACCCCAGGCAACAGCGTTCTCTGACGCTGTTGCAAGCCGGGCTTGGGAAACGACACAAGGAGATATTTTATTCACGAAACTCATATGAGAACTACCTATATATGGCGGTTTTATTATTTAGTTGGCGATCTTCTTACGCGGAAACAGCCAGATCCTCACGGCGGAATTTTTTGCGTTTGTGGTTCTGCGGTCGAGGGTGAAGTATGTGTATTCCCGTCACGTGGCTCGACGTATTTGGTACCGCGAGGTAATATCAAAATTTAATTACAGTAAATTCTCTACAAGAGTCAGTAAGTTTGGATTCTACAAGTGACAGTATAGATGGTCCTGCGCCTAGGTCTGCGCCCATGTTATCTCGCTCGCAGTCAGTCACAGGTGTAACGTTACACCCAGTAAAATGTAGGGTCGATTCGACAAGTGTCAGTAAAATGTAGGGTCGATTCGACAAGTGTCAGTAAAATGTAGGGTCGATTCGACAAGTGTCAGTAAAATGTAGGGTCGATTCGACAAGTGTCAGTAAAATGTAGGGTCGATTCGACAAGTGTCAGTAAAATGTAGGGTCGATTCGACAAGTGTCAGTAAAATGTAGGGTCGATTCGACAAGTGTCAGTAAAATGTAGGGTCGATTCGACAAGTGTCAGTAAAATGTAGGGTCGATTCGACAAGTGTCAGTAAAATGTAGGGTCGATTCGACAAGTGTCAGTAAAATGTAGGGTCGATTCGACAAGTGTCAGTAAAATGTAGGGTCGATTCGACAAGTGTCAGTAAAATGTAGGGTCGATTCGACAAGTGTCAGTAAAATGTAGGGTCGATTCCACAACTGTCAGTAAAATGTAGGGTCGATTCGACAAGTGTCAGTAAAATGTAGGGTCGATTCGACAAGTGTCAGTAAAATGTAGGGTCGATTCGACAAGTGTCAGTAAAATGTAGGGTCGATTCGACAAGTGTCAGTAAAATGTAGGGTCGATAGCAGCAGAAAAGCTGCTAAACAATTAGAATTAAATGTAACGATAGAAATTATTGCAATAATGCGTAATGTAATTGAAAAATCGCAGAAAAGTCTGATATAAATGTTTGAAAAGTAAAATATATAAGATGAGATACAGTATCTTACCACGTAATGTAACTTTTTATTGTGTAACATATTAAAAACACTGTTTGGGAAAAATTTGTCACAGAATTGCATTTCTTATTTAATCTTCCTTTAGTGCTACTTCTTGTGAAATTTTATGTCAGAAAATTGAAGAAATTCTTCTTTGTGTTTCGTAGGTAATTGATTGCTAATTTGCTATTGACATATCGATGTTAAAATTTGATGTTAAATGGAACTTTCATATCTACCATAGAATCTGAATAATTTTTCAAGGTATTTTATTAAGAAACGCGCACATAGTGTTCAATTTTCTATCTTAGAATTAACTTACTTTATCTTAGGAACTACTTAAAGTTCAAACTTTTAACTGTGTGTGAGAATCAGAGTGTCGACGGGTACGCGTAGTTCTTAGCTTGGTATCCTTTTGCAAAAGTGAGAATTTTCTTTGGAAAAGGATACCAATTACCAGGTCCCACCACGAGGAGGTGACTACGCAAGGGACCCGACAAAAACACATGCCCTACTGGCAGCTCTCTATTTTCAGAGATACGCGATTCTCATTTGTAACCAATGAAATAATTATATTTCACTTTAAATCGCGACGCTAATCATTTTCTCGTACTTGGCGCAATATTTCAAGATTCTAAAAATTTCGTTTCCTCGTAATTCCCGATTCTAAACTCCCTTAATAGGACATTGAAAAATGATAAATTCGCGATCACTCGAAAGAACAAACTAGCCTAACACAAAGTACTTAACGAGAAGCTCGAAGGACCTGAGTGATCGAGAATCATTCTAAGTTTCGAATCGACGATAGAAATTATATTTCATGTTACAAATGAGTCGCGTATCTCTGTAAGAAAGCGCTCACATTGTACTTGGTACAATTTTTCTATCTTATAGTTACTTATTTTATTTTATGAACTACTTAATTAAAGTTAAAATTAAATTTAAAACGCATCCCACCGATGTCCACCGTCGAGAAGAATATTTTCGATTGCCTTATGCTAACTTATTTTATCTTACGAACTAGCTAAAATTAAAACGCACGCATCCCACGTTGTCCATCGTCGAGAAAAATATTTTCGATCGCCTTATGCTAACTTATTCTATCTTACGAACTACTTAAAGACTATCGCTTGATTTCTTACTGCAGCCGAAGAAATATGTGGATATCTGTGATTGATGGAAATTAACACATTGGGTTAGTGATAAAAAAAGTACATTGCAAAATGGAACAGGAGGAGAAATTAATTGCATATACAAACGAAGTGCTGTAAGAAAAGTATAGTGTTAAATGGAATAGGAGGATAAATCATTAGAATATCTTTATTTTATTGCATATGCAAAATCGTAGTAACAAAGTGCTGTAAGAAAAGTGTATTATTAAATGGAGTAGGAGGATAAATGATTAGGATATCTTTCTTATTTGTGGATAATCAGAAGGAGAACAGTGGAATTCATAGTAATACGCACATAAAATCGTACTGATAGAATTTCTATATAAACCTCTGATAAAGGAACTCAGAATCGAACTCGCGACAAAATTCATTTTAGAATTGGAGATACGAGCTCGAAATATTCGTCCAAAGAATGTTTAATTAACCATCGAAGAAACGTACAACTGACTATAGACACAGTCCACACAGGTGGACATTGTAAAATAGATTTTCTTCCTACCTCGAACCATTTTAGTATTTTCTCTTGGATCAAGAACGGCCAGGAAATTTATTTTAATTTTATTCAGTAAGGGAAATTGCGAGTTTATATCGTTGACGAAAAATTTCGATAGAACACTCGTCAGAAATTGCGAAGGAAGTATCGAACGAAAGCAGAATAGAAACGAAAGAGAACTTGAAGTCCCTATTATCAAACGCGATGTGACAATCCTATTATTTCGATGGGAACTAATAAATCGGGACATTTCCTGCAAAAATAAAGTACAAATTTGATTAAAAAGATAAACAATTCAGGCAACTTACAATTTGGCCACAGTTTCGTCCTCTCAGATCCATCAAGCCTTTGGAGATTACCTCAATTTCAGTCCTCGAGCCTTCAACTTTGACCCACAATTGACTTCAAAGCTCATCTCAGACCCGTGAAACTTGAAATTCCCTCAGTGGACCCTTGAATCTTGACCAACAATTGACTTGGAACTTCCTCTCAGGTCCATTGAAACTTGGAAATTCCCTCAGTGCACCCTCAAATTTCTCTCAGCCTTCAATTTTGACCGGAAGCTGTGGAAGTGTCGCGCGAAATTGTGTACGGTTCGCGATTTTTTTCAAGTGTAGTTTAACCCGTCGAATTTCATTTAGTACCCGAAACCGCGACATTTTTATCATCCTCCATATTTCTATGCGGTTGATTTTAGTTGGGACATTTAAGAAAAATTTAAGGGAGGTATGAAATAAACGCGCGGAGAAAAAGAAAAGCAAAAACCGAAAAAGGGATGAAGCTATTATATCAAACGCGACGCGACGTAATAAATTCTCGTATCGATCGAAAATAATGGGTGGATATTCGTTACGAAAATTGACTCTAAATTGAATTAACGCGGTATACTAATTGGGAAACTCTAATAAAGGGTGGGCGTTTGCACCGAGTAGTGCAATAGACATCCATCCAGTTCTTCTTCTTGGTGGTTCAGCCTCAAACATGCACATGCACACACATATATAACCAATCACCAAACCCAATAAAATTCACTCACAATTCGCAGATTAAGCAGCTGGGCTCTGCAACTTAGATTTTGGCTGCATTGCTTCCTTCCTTCCTTCCTTCCTTCCTTCCTTCCTTCCTTCCTTCCGCCAATCATTCCAGCTCCAGTTCACTTTCCAAGACTCACAGACTCACAATTTGTGAGTCACTGTGGAATGGACGACGCGAAAAGTATTTCGAAACGCGATTTATTTAGAGAGGGAGAAACCGTGAATTTAGATTTAATTTTTGAACTAAACTTTCATAGAACGCGAGTGAAAAATTGAAGAAAGTATGTAATAAAGGCGAATAAATTGAATAAAATGCAAAAACGCGAATTTGGAGGAAATATCAGTTAAACGCGTAAAAATATTCAATAATTAGCGAACTAGGGACGAAGCTATTGTTTCAATACGCGATTCACTGACTCTAATATTTAGAAAAATTGAAAAATTCGCGTATATATTCGAAAAATCGATTATTAATTGCGAAACACTAGTGAGACGGTTGATTTAGGGGTAGCTCAGCTCGTTTTTCAGCTGGCAATAGACAATACAACAAACTACTTAACCATATCACCAGAAAAAAAACCCATTTTTGCCACTCACAATTCGCAGATTATTCAGCTGGGCTCTGCAAAGTAGATTTTGGCTGCATTGCTTCCTTCCTCTCAGATCGTCATCCGTCCACTCAGATTTTCAGTTTCAGTCCAATTTCCAAGACTCACAGACTCACGAATCGTGAGTCACTGTGGAATGGACGACGCGAAAAGTACTTCGAAACGCGATTTATTTCAGTTTTATTTAGTGAGGGGGAAATCGCGCATTTGTATTACGTTCAATATTATTATTGAAGCAAACTTTCGTAGAACGCGAGTGAA
>NW_017100195.1:1125155-1145773 GCF_001263275.1 Habropoda laboriosa | reverse complement strand
GTCTCAGTAGTTTACCGTAATTAATAATCTATTTTTGGTTTTTATACGAGAATCTTTGAATTTTAGTAAATACTAGAGTTAGTAAATACATCGTGTATTGAAATAATAGCTTCATCCCTAGTTCGTTTATTTTTGATTATTTTTACGTGTTTAACTTCTGCCTCTCCCCAATTCTCGTCGCGTATTTTATTCAAATTGTCTTATATTCTAGATAAAAAGTTACATTACGTGGTAAGATACTGTATCTCATCTTATATATTTTTCTTTTCAAACATTTGTATCAGTCTTTTCTGCGATTTTTCAATTGCATTACGCATTATTGCAATAATTTCTATCGTTACATTTAATTCTAATTGTTTAGCACTGACACTTGTGGAATCGGCCCTACATTTTACTGACACTTGTGGAATCGGCCCTACATTTTTTTTTTTTTTTACGTGGAGGTAGGCCGTCTGTATGTGATAAACAATTGGCAACCAAACTGTGGCTCTGCCTCTACATTCGACGGATAATGTGTACAGGTATTTATTCTAACTTTGTTTAATCAGCGAACAGTGAGTTACAAAAATGGGTTTTTTTCTGGTGATTTGGTTTAGTAGTTAGTTGTTTTGTGTCCTCGATATCGCCATGATGGTCATCAGTGACTGGAGTGCCTCAAATGTTTAGAATAATTAAAATAAAATGAATGTTGTCAACTAAAAATTTTGAACGTCATAGCTAGCTAGACATTATTTTCAATTGAAAAAAAAAAAATTATAAAGCATAATACTATAATCCTATGCTTAAAATGTATTTTCTTGTGGCCGCCTGACAGCAACCTGTAAATCTGACGTGACAGTCGTGTCATCAAATTATGTCGTATTTGATATCATTTTCATCAGAAAAATCTCAGCTATATGTTAAGGAAAATTTCGGGATAAAAAAACCTAAAATAAAAAAGTTGATATTTAAATCGCTTGGTTGCCTCGACTCACGTTTCATGTTTATCTTTTATTCGCTTTCCTTGGCTACGTTCGGCAAACTACAAAGACGGGCGCGAGGCTCGAAAACGTAGTCCCTGACTCTACGAGTGTCAGATTTATCTTCCTTGCGGTCTGACACTTGTGGAGAATATTCTGTACATCGCGAAAGAAGATTAAATTTTTGTTCTTAATCTGAGATATATTGTTCGGGCGTACCAACGACCGAATAATACGTCGGCCTTTTCCATAGAAACAGTATTTGTAAAGAGAAGTCTTAGCCGGTATGGCCCATCAATTGCTTTAGTACAGTAAAAATTTCGAAGACCCGGACACCACATGCGTCAAGACCATAAAACAGACCATCGACATCAGTAATCCTATGTACACAGCAATATAACAAATCTATGTAACAATAGTTTCCCCACTTCCACACCATCAGACAGACACTCCTCGAGCATCCCGAAGAACTAATCACCATACACTTCCACCAGCTCCTACACATTCGAACCACCAATGAGAAAACACACCTAGGTTATAAGAGAGCGAACATAGACTCTTCACAAAAGAGAACTCGTTTAGCTTTCGAAGCGCACACTACAATTATCACACGACTTTAATGGATCTCTCCTGACGTTAGTTTATCGGGAAAGAGCGACGCGAAATAAATATTGTAATATTTTGTGCCGCATCAGATATCAAGTAGACATTTTACGGCTATCTCGAGCACATAGCTGTATTGTTGTTGATACTCCGATAGTTTCGATTATCGAGGGGGTGTACAACGCGAATAGAATTCTCCGGTGTGTTGTATAGCGGAGATATCGATTATCCAAACGGCGATTATTCGAACATAATTTCTTTATCGTCGACTAATCGCGCGGTACCGAATCAGAAAAGAAACGGAACAAAAAGAAAGCACAAAGTTTCGACGGTGTATGACTGAAAGGATTTGAAACTCGCGTTTTAAAACGAAGTTTATTAAAACGGTATTCCTTCGTAATTCAGTTTGTATTGAATTCATTCGATGTATTGTGCGTGTGTACGGTACTCTCTTTTTAGAAATTTCTCAACGAACACACATGCTTTGATGAAACAATCGACGTTTGATTGCGCCACTTTGCCATTTATTCTTTCACGCATAACTCATTCGCCGAAAACAATATTCCTATCCATTCGTAATTAATTACGACACGGTCGAAAAAAAGAAGCGAACGACAAAAGGAACACGAATTTTTTATTCCTCGACATTTAGCTTTCGACGTATGCTTCTTTGAAAAAGCCGATCCGGCGCGTACGAATAGCGGTGTAGCTGTGAATGGTGAAAAATCCTCCTCTGAGTGTCTCTCAAATTTATCGATACCACCCTCCGCGTTACAGATATTCATTCGCGCCTGCCCGTAACTCTTTGCCTTTCTAAATCGCTGTTCCCTCTATCTTTTACAATTCACCATTAAACTTTGCCAGGTTTTAAGACTCGCTCACGCATAATTACGGTGACTTTCAGACAGGTATGTTTGTTTCCAATTAAGGAGGACAGATCTGTTCAGACAGGTATCTAATGTCATGTAAAATTCGTTGTAACTGTAACAGATGCATTTAGAGGCGTTTTTTTTTTAAATCGATTGACTTCTATCGGCCGTTTGACTGTTACTTTTCGAATTCTTGTATGTGGTCGACAATTTTATTTTATACTAATTTTCACGGTTAGACAGTTGCGGTGTCGTATCGGTCCACGAATACGGGACTTGGATCACGACGAATAGAATGTCTTATACTGAGAACTAACGAGAATCCGGAGTACAAGTTTATTTAATTTACTGGTAAGCTACAAGTCTCGGCTGATCGTTTCTTTTTCGAGTGTATGGTTTGGTGTTCGGAGGAAGACTGATTGAAAAATTGGAGGAGTACAGAAAATGAGAGTTAAAATCTGGGGGTAGAATATTGGAACGATGGAAATTCGGTGATTGGTCTTAGGATATTTGCAAGAGGATAGGGAAAGGGTAAAGATGGGGATGGAAGTTCGAGGCTAGCGTTTTGGAAAATTCCAGAAGAAGAGGAGAAGGAAAAGCCTAGGTTGCTAATTAGAGGATAGGAATAATTGGTGGTAAAAAATATGTTACGCTGCCGTTCGGTACAAGTTTTATGGTGCGCTCGTCTAACGGTCCCGTTAATCCTCTGCGTCGGTCAGGGCCGTTTTATGGTTTTTTGGGAACCAATAATTTAAAAAAAAGAATTGACGAATCTAATGTTTGCATCCCTAGGAGCATCATCCACGGGCCGCTAGCATAACGCCTACCGTACAGTTTCCAATGGCGCCATAAAAAGAGTTTACGACGTGATTATGAATGTAGTGTACACGATTGTACGTAGGATTTTCTTTTCGTTCAGTACCGAACAAGCACGGCTTTCGAAACTTTGAATTACGCAACGAGTATTCCGTTATTCTCGATTCCTGATAGATTTCACAGTCGAATCGCTCGTGCCCCGGTGCACGCTTCCGCGACCAGGATCGTTCGTTTTCACGCCATTCAGTAACCGTCGATTTAATCGAACCACCGCCGGTAACACGGCAAAGAAGCAAAAATTCGTGAACGATCGTTGCTGCTTTTATTTTTCCTCTTGTTGGAAAACAAGAAAAAGCGAAAGAAATGGAAGGAGAGAACGATCGATAGAGGGAGAGAGAGAAATGGGTGCATTTGCGGTAACCCGTGGCTTTTTCACGAGCATTGCAACGGCCAGGTTTCGCCATTTATTTCAATCCAGCTTTCCGTCGGTTGACGGCCGCTTTTGAACATTCATGAAAGAATGGTCCGCGGCAAAAGTGCTTAAATCTCGGGTCTAAAATGTGCATTCGGGTCGCACGAGTTCGTGGTCATTCGCGTGCTGGCGTTGGTGAACGCAACTTTCAAGCACGTCCGACTTTTCTCATATTCGGTTCGGTTTGCGGAAACCGTGGCCAACGGGAGGAGAGCCGCGCAACTTTTTTCGGTTTACCGTACAGATACGCTGGACAAGTATTTTCGTTAAAATCGATTCGTATTAAGGGAGACCGGGACACCGAACGAGAGAGGGCAACGATTAAATATTCACTGGAAACGAGCGCGCTCGTAGTACTTTTTCTCTCGTGACGAGAGTCGGTCGTTTTCGAAACGAGTTCCTTCGCGAACCCGTAACCACTGCTCTGTTTGATTCACGTCGACCACGGCAAGAGAGCGGAGGAGAGCAAGCAGGGAGAGATAGGAAGGTAGAAAAGAGAGAATGAAGAAAGAAAAGAGAAAACGGGGGGAAACGATGAAAGATCAAACCTCTCAGTTGCGCGATAGACACGATTCAATTTCTAGGGAAACGTCGGAAGGGATGTTTGAAGAAGTAAAAAAGTTGGCGAAAAGGCTCTTGTGGCATGGTGGTCCCTTCAACCCAGTGGAGAAACTTTGTAGACCGCCTTTGCTTATGTGGAGCAATCTTTCTTTGTTTTCTTCTTTCTATTCACCTCTCCCACCCCTCTCTCTCTCTCTCTTCTCTCCCCTCCTTTCTTCTTTTTATTTATAATTTAGCGTCCACCGGAGCTCGACACGGCCACCGATAACGCGCACGCGAGCCGCAATTTCTTACGCGCGCTGCGGAAAAGTTGCCCCTCACGTGCACATTGGCCGAACAAGGCGAGAGCAACGAGGTGGTCCGCTTTACGACCCGTCGCGCGGAAACGAGGCCTCGGAAAAGTGACGCTTTTGTGAACGACCGTACTACACGTTCTTCTTCTTCCTCCTCCTCCTCCTCCTCTTCTCTTTCTCCTACTCGTGTTTGTTTGTTTTTCTCGTTTTTGCTTTTTCTCCTTTCAGTGCCTTTCTTTTACTCAACCGAACAATCATCCGCTACTTTTACACGAGACGCGTGTACACGCGAGCGTTCGGCGGAAATGGTTCCGCGAATTCGACCCCGTTTTTCATTCTGTGCCGTTTTCGTAAACAATACGCCAGGGTCGAACAGACTCCAATAAGTAAATGGCTTCTTGACAAGCGTGGCTCGTACAGCCCCAGCTTTCTAGCTCAGCAATTTCGCGACCTTTGTGAACCAGTCATTTCGCGAACTGTCCCGCGGTGATTTTCAACGCGCGTCGATCGCCGTGAGATATGCAGCGTGTATGATTTCGATCGGGCTGTCTGATTAGAGGAATTTCTCTAATTGCAAATAAGTCATTTCCGAATGAACCTTTCGTTTAGGCAGCTTTTCTTTGTTTTCGTTCCTTTGTTTCTTACAATGATGTGCGAACTATTGTTTTGTGAAAGAAACGCTGCTTGTAGACTCTTACAGATTGCGAGAAGTCTCGTCACGTAGCAAATAAATTTGGTCTTTATTTGCACAAACCTTTAAAAATGAAATAAACGTTAGTGAAGTGCGCGCTGAGAAAATAAGATATTCGAATTCTCAAAAATACTCCTCGAGACAGTTCTTCGTCATTATTCGAAGGTTACGTCACAGTATTTGCAGTCCATGAGGTAACAACGATGTACACCTATCCCCCGATTTACACGATTTCACTTTTACACGGGTTTCAAAATAACGGCTTTTCAGAAATATAAACTGTTAATAAAAACTGTGTACCGTTCGTTTGTTAACACTGGCATTAAACCAAAAGATGAACGGAATTTCTCCCTTTTTTGCACACAAAAAGTATTCATATTGTAACGTAAAGTTTGCTGCCGCCGCGGATCTTTCATTGGCGACCGGCTATTTTCGCCTTCGTCGATCGCTCGCTCGAAACTAAACCCTGACCCTGAATATTTTTTGTTTTTCATTTTTACTTTATCTTTATTTTACATTTAAAATAATGAATTTAATTAAATCACTGACTAAATTATGCGCATTTTCTTTTTTCCCCGATTTACACGGTTTCTCATACAAAAAGCCATGATTTCGATTTGCACGGTATTCTGAGGAACCGATCATCCGTGTAAATCGGGGGACAGGTGTACCGTGTATCATAGTATATTGCTTTTGTACGTTCAGAGAATATTTATCAAGCGATACCGCGAACAGTTTTAAGAAACCAAGAGTCGTAAGGTCTGCGAAGTTTAAGATACATCGTCCTTTAGCAGCAAATCCTGCGGCAATCAACTGTGAAAGTGTTAAACGTTTAACAGTTCTCTATCTCTTTCGAAATACGTGGAAAAGAAGACACACGTTTTTTTCCATCGCTAATTCTAGTCAACAAAATCTGAACAGACAGTCCATTACCGTTTCAACAATTTAGAAAATTGAAAGGATAGTTCGCGCAAGTCGTTATAGCTTTCGTCGAATCGTCTAGCATTTTCGTCACGAGCAATCGTTAAACCGTTAGAGCAAGCTCGACAACCATATACCTAGCTTCCGCTTCTATTTCTGTTTGGGCACAGTTATACACCGGGTGTGTGTGCCGCCGCGCTCGTCGTGCTTAAGATCGATCAGGTCGACGTAGCAGACGCGTGCGTACGCTTACTCCCTCGCCCTCTCCGCGTTTTTCCGTTTTTACACCCCTTTTGCTAAGCCAGTCTTGTGTGTACGAACTTTGATCCCAGAGCATCGACTCACGTTCCTCTTCTTCCTTTTTCCTTTCCTCCACGCTTTTTCTCTGGTTACCTACCTGCCAACCTCTGTGTGTCGCGATTCCATCGTGCACCAGAACACTGTGACCTATCTCACGGAAATCGATACTCAGCCCGAGGATATCGAACTCTAATATCCTCTTCTGCGAGCCATAGTCACATCGTCGGCTTTGCCGACGCTGAAACGGTTCATCATACCGTGAGTTTCGGATATAGTCGATGTAACCACTACGCGGGACGCGGGTTTTGCGGGAAATAATCGGTCGACTTTTGTCTCTGCCGCCGGTGGATAGAAAATATTACGGCTCGGATACCTACCCTGTCCCCTGTCCCCTCGGTGCGCTCTGTTTTCTTCGTAAAAGAAATTCGATATTGCTTGTTCCTTTATTCGCGACATTTTTCCCCCCTCCCCGCTACCGCGTCTGCCTCCGCATTTTCCGCTCGTGATTAGTGTCGCGGCGTTCGAAGCTTTTTCTGACGATTAGGATACTCGGTGGTCGGCACCCTTGTTGTCCTAGCTCGGACAGATGTACGTATAATACGTGTAATTCTGTCGTCGGATAGGGGATTAATAATAATTCGCTTGTTTGTGTTTCGGTAGGTTTTGGACTAGGCTGATTGTAATTGCTGTTAGCGTTATTGTCGCAGTGTGATGGTAGTATAATTGCAACGATATTGTGAAATGTAAAACGAGAAAAGAAGAAAGGGACATGGAAAGAGCGAAACAAAAGGAAACGATTTTAATTTTGCTAATTCTCTCATAATTTAAGCAATTCATAGTTGTTATTTTTCTTACGCAGCTCTGACATAAATTTACTCTGACGTTACTCATGTTCAAAAATTTGAGATCGCTACGCGTTGTAAGTTATGCAAAAAGAGATAGGATATTCGTTGAAAAATTTTTGATTACTCGAGTAAATTGAAACGAAGTAAATTACTATTGATCTGCGTAGCATCAATTTCAGATTTATATAGAATTAGTAAATTGGCAGCTAGTCCCAAAGTTTTATCCGGTAGTGTATGTACATCATCAGAAAGCTAAGAATTTGGAATTTTTCCACCGAAAGTTCGGTTTCACGGATAAATCCCAAAATTTTCACCACGTTTTCCAATTGAAATCCAGCCTCCTGCAATTTTATCAACAGGACATTCGTCCTGTTCCTCTCTCGTTCCCCAGACCGACTTATCACTGGCTCGTTGATCGTCCGATAACAGACAGAGCCGACCCACCTCGTTTCTCACGCCCTCCTTCGGTACATTTTTACACGTGGAAATGGGAAAAGAGGGAGAGACAGAAAGAAAGATGTGAGAAAGAAACGCGGAGGAAAAAAGTACGGTCGAAGGTGTAGGCGACGTGAAAACGACGACGTTGGCCGTCGCGGAAGCGTTGAAAAGGGGATGGAGGAAATAGATGAGCGAAGACGACAGAGGGAGGAAAATAGAAAGGTGAGAAACGTTTGCCGCAACGTGGCCGTTAAAGAACGCAGAGGAGGAAGGGAGGAGGTGGCTAGCGTGGACGAGAAAAAGGTGAGAAGGGGTGAGAAGGTTGGCGAGGGGTTGGCTCGCGCGAACCTGGGACCAGTGGGAAAAAGAAGAAAACGAGGGGGTGCAGAGGCAAGGAGGGGTGGGTGCATCTAAATGGAGATGTCTTGTATGCAGAGCCGCTCCGTCAGAACGTTAGCAGCAAGTCGAAAGCCGTGTCTGCTTCCTGGAGGACTAAAAGACAAAAGTTGCTAAAAGGGAAATCTATCAGAAGTCCTCCTTGTCGCATTTCTCCCATTCCTCGTAACCTTTTTCTCCTCTCTTCGCTTCTTCCTGCGCGTTCCTCTCGTATGAACGAAAAGGAGATCCGCGACTTGCGCCTTTTTTCATCCATTTTCGATGTACCGGTCTTTTTCGCTCGATCGTCTTTTCCTCAAGCCTAGCTCCTGTTTCTATTCGGCGATCTCTCGCACACGACGATCCTACAGACGCGTACAGAGCGATGACGCGATGCTGTGCCAGAAACAACCTCTTCGGGGGAAACTTTGCAGCCGTTTCGCCGAGAATTCCTTCTGTTCGGGAAAAGCAACGAAAGCTCGAGACTGTTGTCGTCGTCACTTGTCGACCTTCGATTCCACCCTCGCGTGAAAAGCTTCGTGTTTCGCTATTCGCGCCACGCTGTACAAGTTTGCATACAACCCGGCGTGGAATCGTTGCATACGGTTCCGTGGTAGCCGAGAAACACGGTATTTCTCCGTGTGTGTATATTGTTTCGTATATACTTTTTGTTTCACGACGATTCAACGACTCGGAAATTCTCCGCGCGGGGAGATCGGATTGCGCTCGGATCGTTGTATCGAAAAATGAAATTCGACCGAGGAGAACAGACAGACAGGCAGACAGTTGTCGATCGAACGATAACGAGAGGAAGGGATTCATGGGTAGAGGTGGTCCTTTTGGGAATAGCGACGAAAACTCGAACGGTCGATTGTTTGTCTTCTTAAGAAATTGCCCTGTTTCCGCGACTGATTGCGCCGCATTCGTTCCAAATGTAACGTTCCTCTCATTTTTATCGATCTCGCGCAGGTCTCCGGGGAGAGCCGCGAAACGGGGCCATGAAATCAAAGTGTATTGACACACGCGCGCGTTTCCTTCGAAGCTTTCGAATCGTCGACTGATAAATTAATTGGGTTGGGGGTGGGGGGCGTGGGAGAGAGGGTTGGTTTACCGTCGAGAAATGTTCTTGATGCTCGTCGAGTTTAATATTTATTCGGTTGTCGATAGCGGGGCGAGCAGCTCCAGGCCACGGGGAAGGTTGACGTGTATTCGCGTGGAACATTGATTTTCCTTCCGAGTATCGCCGGCACAAGGAGCCAGCCGGTAAAAATAATCGGCGATGTCAGCGGCGAGCACCTTTTAAAATATTCAGCCGCGTCGTTATTGAAACGTGTAAAGCTTCTTGCCTCCTTCAGGCCACCGTGCCCTTTAACTATCATACTTTCCATCCTGTTATCTTCCAACGACCGCTACCCTCATTCTGACTATCCACTGATTGCCGAACGACAACAAATATCATAGGAGTCCGTGGGATCGTTTATTATGAAACGTTATCGTGCACCTTTCAGTTTTCTTTCGAGGTTTCTAGTACTGATACAGGGGTTGCTTTAATCGACATTACTCTACACGGTATTCCGTAAACGGTAGTGGAACAGACATCTACATGAAAAACGAACTGAAAGTATAGAATAGCATTTTTTCGCGAAAGATCTAGTCATCGAGAAATTTGCTTTTGAACATCTGTTGCAAATTGTTGCTTCCCTCGTACGTACTTCGCAAGCAAATGGTCTGTGCTGAAGATAGAGAAAGAATCGTACTGCGTCAATATAACGCATCGTGAGTCCACGATTCTTCGATTAAAAGAGCACACTTTCAACCAATCGTTCAGTAGTGTAAATGTAAATTAAGGAAATAATTTATATAGCGCATAACATTATGGTAAAACCTTAGGTTCGAATTTCGAGTTCTGAGGGTAGCCAAATATACGACAATTTTATGTGTCTTACCTTCGTGCATAATTTATTCACTTTTACAAAGAACAATTCTTATGTACCTGTTTCGAACTTGTAATTTAAAACTCAAACCAATTCGTAGAAATGTTCGACGAGTTCAGCTGCACTCCATTTTCAACAAGTTAGAATTAAGGTACTTCTGAATGAAGGTACAGCTCTTCCCCCAGGAAGATTCCCGAGCAAAAGTGCACGGTTCTAATTCAAGACTTCTTAACCAATCCCTGGGTAGTATTAATAGAAGCTCATTTGGGAGGTTTGCCCGGACTTGAGAGCAAAGACGCTTGCTCAGTAGCTCGCCCGGTCTTGAGTACGTCTCTTCCCTTCTTTGAGGCCCTGCCCGCCTAACACCTCCCTATCTCTTTTGCGTGGAGCAAGCGCCGTTGTTTGTCTCCGTATCTCACCCTCTGGTTACCCTCGAGAAAGACGGGGAAGGGTGGAAAGAGATAGAACGGCTAGAAAGTACTCATTGTTAAACCGGGATTTCTACGTTTCTAGGCAACACGCGACCTTCCGGGTGTTTCATTAAGTTGAACGCCGAAGGGAATGGTGTGCATCGCGGAAGTCGTTAATAAGCACACTTATCGAACATTTGCAGGGGAAAGATCGTATGAACAAAATCGATCTTCCTTAACAGTTTTCCAATCATTTTTCTCCTCCAAAGGATCCCTGACTTTTGGTAAGTTTCTAGCGATAACTCATCGATATTAATATCGGTCATGTAAAATTTACGCAACATCGCTTTCATTTATTTATAGTGTATAGACTGACGATAGTTCATTGGATTCAGATGGATATAATTTATGTCGATGAAATTGTGCGCATCTAAATGGTTCGTTAATTTTCGATCCTGTTACCTAAATCTTTCACGAGCTAGACAACAATCTACTGTATAATTTGTAAAAAGAAGAGACAAGCAGGCGAAACGAAGCAACTATCCGGAAGGGTTTTTACAAGTATAGATACGCATCGTACGTATTGTTCGCATCGCTTGGTAATTACGAGGAAACTTGCCACGGACGAGAATTTGTTTCATCACGTCCGAACGATCGCTTTCTTCGAAGCAGCCCGGTGAATTTCCAAAGGGGCTAGGATCGGGCGAGGAACAATGCCGGATTCGTCCGTCCCGTAAAAGCTGGCGGACCTGTTTATCTCTGGATCTGGCCTGCAGATACGCTGCAAGATCCCTCTTTTCTTAGGAGTACTTAGGTCCCAGTTGTTACACACGACGTCCTCGCCTGCCTCATTAAAGCTGGGCTGCAGCTACGGGCGTCCCGGGCACCAGGAAAATACCTGACGATAGACGCGTCTTTGCCGCCAGCAATTCGTCCGGGGTTTGTCGTCAGCATCTCCTAGATGCTACCTTCCACCCTCCAACTCTCTTTCTCTCTCCACCTTTCACCGTCATCCCCCTCTCACCTTTCTGTCTCTCTTATACCCTGTGATTCGCCAGCGTTGCGATTTTTCGAGTAACGCTGCGTGCCTAATTAAATCTGCCACTCTCAGCGGAGCGATGCCCTGAAACTTAACGTAAGCTTCTTATTTCGGGATACAAGCAGCACGCTTTGAAATAATTTCATTTAACGCTGGGGCAAATTCAAGCCTCTCATTAGGACGTTTTCCTTTTGCGTTCTTAGCTGGTTCTTCGCCGAGAGGAGAAGGAGAATCCAGGGGTGGGAGAACGTAGTATATTTTTGATTCGTCGGAACATGATGATCCTTACAGGATCGCGTAACGTTCATTTGCAAGCTGCAAGCTCTTTAACGAACCAGAGACACTGATTATGGCTGTGTGACACAGCTGGGAAGTTGGACCAGATTTTTCCATATTAAAGCGACGTCTGAAGCTCGGTGGTATCCAGGAGTCGAGTACTCTTTCGCAGTTTCGACGAATATATCACGGGGGAAATTTTCAGGCTAAGAAGCTTAAGTCCTACCAGTGGCTCTTACGAGTGCATGATCGCAGTACAAATCTGTATTTTGCCACATGTTCCTGAGCACTTACCTCGCGCGATAAATTCGCAGATTTTTCGTTTAAGTCTGTGCTTTTCCCGTGTTAAAGAAGGGACCTCACTTTCCATGCCGATACTCTAGCATAATGTAACACATGTTAGAGTTAATCCGTTTATCTCGAGAAGAACGTGAACTTTAGCAGAGCGAACGCGAGACAATTTTCCTACGGAATACTTTTTACTCGGGCGGAACCGTTCGTTTCTTCTTCGATCAGTGGACGAAAGGGGGTAGTAGTACTGTTTCGCAGCACGTGGCAGCCAGTTCTCCATTTTCTTTCTTCTCTCTCTTGTTCCTCTCGCTCTTTATTTCGTCCCGTTCAGCCGGAAGAAGAGAGAAGCGGGAACGGAGAGTTCACATAAAGAGAGAATCAAAATAATTTATTTGGCTGCCGGTCGGGAATTGAAACGTGCTCGAGGTCACGGCCGATGGTTCGACTGACGGAAGGACGTGGATTAAGGGCCAGCTCGTGCAGAATGGAAATTGGGAACCGGCTAGGTATCGATGAATCACCCATCTACCGTGGCTGTTCCTATCGATTTATCGGTTTGGTTACGGTGCTGGACTGTTGCCCAGGTGATTTGACGCTATTCGCTCCTGGGCCAGTCTTTTTTCGTACTTCGATCTATCCTGGCAACACTGGCTTTGTTCGGTCAATTTCGTATGAGAAAATAGTGGCAGAGAATTGGTACCGGGGGCAGCTGGATCGGTTGCAAAGCGGGAGAGATTTCGAGCTGTTTTAAATTCTTTGTAAACCTACGGACGGGAGGACCGTGGCTGAACCGGTCTCGCGTTTTGCAGTGTAACGCGTACCTGTACAATTTCTACCGCTGTTTGTTGGCGGGTGCTGCTGCTATTGCTCTACTTGCTGCTGTTGTTGCTAGGGTCATCGTATCGTCGAACGACTGTTATTTAATATTAGTGCCGCGAAACAGTGGTTCGGTATCGTGCGGTCTGTTTTGGCGATACACACGAACAGTTAATGCTACGTATTAATATTTACGGTATTGCACTCACATGGTAACCTATTGTATATCGAACTCAACCGTTTCCAGTTAACGTATCGTGCGGCTCTAATTACGAAATTAAATTCTCCGTCTATCGACTGTTACGACTGGCTCAGAAACTTATTGATATTTAATGCGGTTCCGTGGTTGTTCCTTTTTCTCTTTAGGGAAATGGGACCATTGGTTGGTTCTTGATTAAACATTACAGATTTTTGTCAGATAACATTCGTTTTGTCGAATTAGATTAGAACTTGTATTTTTTCGTTTATTTTCCATTACCTTTGGAACCATTCATCGGTTGCAGTAGTATAGCCCCTTCCTTGTCAGACACGACTGATGCTCGTGCCTTTGCTCCTCCGCGATACTTGCATTACGAACGGATTTTCTTCCCTATTTTCTTGGCTCGTTATTCTCCCTTCGCGTTTCTTCCCTATTTTCTTGGTTCGTTATTCTCCCTTCGCGTTTCTTCGACCCCTTTTCTGGGTTTCCATTCGTTCGGTTTCTGCATTCTGTGCCCTCGTAAACCTCTGCGTTTCGCGAGACGAAACTGTTTTTAAATTACAAGTATTCCGACGTGCCCGGCATATTTCTCCTACTGCCCTTTAAGATTATCCTTCCCCCAAATGAGAAATCCTTGCGTGATCTACCGAGCGTTTTCGTTTGTCAGCTCATCGTCAACTTCTTTCGCATCTTTACGGCTCCCAGATATTTCTCCGCGTTACCGTTCCTACTTAGCATTTCTCGCTCAAACGAAATTCAGAAATTGTTCTATTTCCGTTTCTCTTGAGAATTTCTTGCTCCCAGCTGTTCCTGAAGAATGCTCTTTGCATTGCAACGCAATGTAAATGTTGCAGTTGCTTCTGTTGCTGGAAAATGCTTTTATAAATTCCCGAAATTGCATAAAGAAGAAAAAAAGTATATGCCTGCAGACAATGAATCTTATTTATGAACGAAGATTTTTCGAAATTCGGATGCAAAGGACAGCGTGCGATCGCCTAAGATTTGAGGTCCACAACCATTGATCTCTATTTTGCAAAATTATGAAAAGTGAGTTTTGTGAAATTTTTGAAATAATCGTGCAATTTGAATTAATGAAAAAGCTAAACTTTAGCCTCCTACCTCTAAATCTCACCCAAGCACACTTTCTAAAAAGAAAAAAAAAAAATCAGAATAACTCGCGTTATCACCGAAAGAAAAAAACTCGCCGTCTCTTTGTGCCGAGTTGAACAGCGGTTAGGGAAGATGCTAAGCGAGCCAAACTGCGAGCAGGAATTGTGCCAAGATTCGACGATCCTCTCGAGTCTCGGTTCCGACTGGGCGCAAGCCGCGGCGTTGTTTATTCGAATTCGAGGTAAGAACAATCTGTGGTTTCCGTGTTTGTCTTCGGAACGCGAGACCCGCTCGGGCTCTCTTGGCGGTGTGTCTACTGGAATGCAAGATTGCGAGACTCCGTAAACAGCAGAAGAGATAGTAGCACTTGCTACCTGCGAGCCTCTCGAACAACGAACGAACCCTTGAAGGAATTTCAGGCGTGTTTAGCCTTTCGAGAATGAATGTTGTATCGAAGTCTTCCTCGTCACAGAGTCGATACCTTAATAATCTCCTTCTCTTTCCTGTATTTTCTACACGAATTCCTCGTTGCCCCTTGTCTAGGCTTCTACGCGAATTCCTCTTCGAATCGTGAACGATCCTGCGTATTGCATCCTGATGTGCTCGAGATCAAAGAACTACCCAAGCTTAAGTTTTGGGAAAATGATTGTATTTACATTATTGCAGGGTTATAATTAAGTTTGACTTCTAGTGTACACAGGTAACTCTTTGTCTTTGACGTTCGCTCTTCTAACTTTCTCATTGTTAGTTCTTTTATACAGATTCTTGCCACGTGCCTTACTCGTACTTCACTCGATCCGATTATCACTCGTCCCAAACACTCTTATCTCACAGCACAGTAGAGGACCGTTTCCTCTTCACAGTAACCGATGCTGTACAACTTTCACAAAAGCCTGACAGACTAACCCATAAAACCCTTGTGTCTTTTTCCGAAGTTTTCCTTTCTGCAGACCAAAAATTAATGAAACCTGTGAACCTCTGGTTCTCGCAATTTATCTTAAAATCGCCACGATAGGCTGTGACACCTCTCACGAATTGTGAACGTCCCCGCCTCTGCGTAGTCCTCTTAGCTTCCTCAGCATCCTGCTCCCTTTGGTAACTGGAAGGCTAATTAGGTGGCGGTGCACGTCACCGGAAGAACTAGGCCTAGATCCTGTGCCGAAATTTGCTCGCGTCCGTATTAGGATATGTTCCGCCACTAACTTCTAGCTCGAATGGTCGACAACGGTAAAAATCCCTTTTAATTAAAGCATCCTTAAAAATAGCCGTGTGCCATGCGTCCGTGTCGCAAACTCAATCGCTTTAAACGCGCATAGGCATGTAGCGTTCGTTCGCTAACACCCTTCTCTCTCGCCGCGATATTCTCAGCACGCTTTTTTCCCATTGTTCAACCGTAGATTAGGGAAATGAAGATTCCCCTCGTATGCTCCCTTTTAATCTACTACATTTGGAATTGCCCCGGTCGTACTTACTAGAGCGCGTCGTTACAATGTTGCGAAGATACACCTGTGTACGTGTGCATACGTGCGTATAGACGGCGGTACGAACACAGTTGATAAGAACTGTACTGCTCGGAGCGGTACAAGCAATCGGGGCGTAAAATCGAATGGATTCAATTTCTGTCTTGATTCGCCGACTTCATTACTCCCCTTACACATAGGTGGCTGTATATGTATCCGACCACTTCATGCATTTACCGGTCTCATTCCCCTTTCCCTCGGCCTTTCCCGCAGCGTGTCCCGCGTTTCAAGATGGGGCTCGAAGGGTTCTTCAGGCTGTATGTCCAATCGCGAGGGGCTCAGGCAGCAGCAGTTCGATCCGCTCGTCTCGACGAGTTCGACTAAGGAGAGTCACGGTTAAAATTGAGACAGAGAGAAGAGGGAGGAAGTTGGAAAGGAACGGCGTTATCTGGCGTGAGGGGACGAAGTCAGGGTTAGAACGGGGCAGACTTTTCGAGAGCGGTGATATTGGATGAGGGAGAGTGAAGGGAACTGTTTGACGAACGAAAGCCGGTTAGGGCTCCTTGGATAAGGAAGGGTCTTAATGAAGCGTGACATCCATCTTCTTTTATGCGGTGTCAGATTCGAACAGTTTTTCACGCGCCTTTATTCACCGCTCCTTTGAGCACCAATCTCTAACCCCCATCGCTGGCTCTTCGCGTCTAATTAAATTAATCTAACGCGTGGTACAAGGGCATTCCATCTGCGTTACCGGGTGTACTTCGTGTACCGTGCAGAATGAATGGAAATGTCGACGTAAATTGTCGCCTGTTACCCGGGCTATCTGTTCATCGATCATATTTGAATTGCTAGATGCGGCATCGATGATACAGAACTAACTCTGGAATTGTGGAATTTGATATCCGTGCTCGAGGAGCCGTGAGATCCCGTGAATGCAGCTTTGCCATTGGAAAATTCAATTTGGGGCTCTTAGAACCTGATACTAATACGATATTCATGGGAGCTGATAAAATTCCCTTGGAATTGTAATATCTCGAAATTCGTTGTCAAATTCAGAGCTATGATTTTTTGCGTTTTCTTTTCAAACTTGAAGATTCCTTGGAACTGATAAAATTCGCTTGGAATTCAGAGCTACGATTTTTTGGGTTTTCTGTTATCGGTGTTTTCTTCAGGATCGAAGATTCCTGGAATCCTCGAATTTTTGAAATACTAGGTTCAGACGGGGACCACTAAATCAGAAAATGTCGCCGAACCTCTCGACCTTGAGATTGGTAAATTAGTGTCTCGTGATACCGGGGTCGTCAGTGTCGAGACCTGCAGCCCTTTAGGTTGTCGATATTGGGTTCCTCGACCTCGAGGTCACCGGTATCGGGTTCTAGAATTTCGAGGTCGTCGATATTGGGTTCCTGGACCCATAACTCATTGATATTGTGTCTCTTATCTGTGACATTGTCGATATTGAATTCAATTGTGTACATTGTAATACTTGCATAACTATACATTTTGTTGTCACCATATTTTGAAATACGTTCCCATTATTTACACGTTCATTAAATAAATTCTACCCAGTGAACGGGAAACGTTGTGTGGAATTTATAAGCCGAAGTTTCATATGTTTTATATGTTATAAAATGTTTTATATACGGGCCATATGAATTAAATCGCACCGAATAGTATTGATCGTAACAGTTGTTTTCTTCGTTGTCTTGCAAAGACAAGTTCCGTTTAATACAGTCTAATGGAAGAATTTAATAGACTTTTTTTTATTTATAATTGTATGTTTCTAATCCTATCGTGCTATTATTGTCCAGGAATTTATTACAAGTATGTAATTTGTTCAATTTTTTATTATAAGAAAGGGGAACATAGGATGGGAAGAGAAAAACTTGACGGAACCAGAAAGTGGGGACGAAATAACAATTAGTCTTAATAACTTTCATTTAATTAAATCTTAATTAATAACTTTATTTTTCTTTCCATTTGGCTACGCGACACTGACTAACTGCGTGACTACGAGCACAACGGTGACAAAAAATTTGTCATATTTTCAAAAAGAAAATAAGTGGTCAAGTATAGTGTCTTTCATTAAAGATCTAAAACCTCTGCGAAAGCACTGTTTTTAATTACCAATCGAGTCACAAAGTAACCATCGAAGTACTAGGGTAGCTGTTACGTTGATTCGGTGCTCGAATGCCCCACAACCAGGAGGCGGATTTGTAACATCAGGTTTTGCCCAGATAATCATGTTTCAGGAGCAATTGTCGGCCACGTGGGCAACGCGTGTTCAAGTGCGAAACGTGCACACCGAGAGTCGCCTAATTTCCAGCGTGGGAGTTTTCGTTATCCAGCAACAATGGCCCTGGTGTCTGACGTTTGATACATTTCCGCTCGTAATCCCCGGCACCGTTGAAAGGAGCGAGCTCCCGCTGATGAATTCAATTTTCGCGTGTACGTGTGCGCGAATGAAAACGCGGCTTGACTCCAATCGGGCGTGTGATTTGTGCACGACGCGACGACCCGGTCAACGAAGCCTGGAAAAATAAAGTTTCCCCTGTACGACACGCGTTTCGACTCCCCGCCCCCGTTCTGTTCAATTATCGATTCATCGATCGATCTCTCCGATTCCACCTGTCTATCATTCGCTCTCTTGACTTTCCTCCAATTGCTGTTTCGTTCATTTAGCTGAGAGGAGGGTGGCTCTAACGAAGAACGGTGTCGTGAAAAACGGAAAATAAAAGAAAGAGTGGATAAGTATACGATACGCGTTGGTTGAATATTCTAGCTTTTTCTTTCCTTCTTGTTTCTTTTTTTCTTCTATTTTTCTTTCTTTTTTCGTTTCGTTGCACGAGTCTTTTAATTGTCTCGTCCTTTGTGACTTGGTGCGTCGAAACGACGTTCTCCACTGCTTTCCTCCCCCCCTCGTCCTCGACGTCAGCTCTGGGTTTTCCAATAAACGAGCAGTTTGTTTCGCTACGTTCGCGAAACGATATTTTTTTCGTTCTTCTCGCTTTTCAAGCTTTTTCTACGCTCTCTCCCTTCCACCCTCTTCTTCCGTTGATTTGTTTGTGCTTGTTTCTTCCCCTGTTTTTCTTTTATTTCAATATATGCGCATTGGAAACACGCTACACGCGATTCACCGATTTTTATCGCTGATCCAACGTATTCCTTACGCCGGTAATCATATTTTGTCGTTTAATTAAATCTCCTTCCTGTCCGTTTTTGCAGCGCCGACGACGACCAGCTTCGCTGTATTCTCCTCTTCGTTACGCATTCGTGATTTCCTGTAGAACGCAGTTTTACATTGACCTCCCTCGTTCTCTTATTAGCGAATCGCTGGTTATTAACAACAAGAGCTTACGTGCACCTGAATAGTGAGACAAATGTATTCATTCTGGGCTCTTTGTAGTTTCTTCAAGTATATATGTTTAATAACATGTTCCTGAAATATGCTTCACTGCTTCGAAAGATAATTTTTGAAATAATATGCAGTTTTACGTGCCTGTTATTTTTCAGCGGATTTATTAAAATTGTGTTGGAAATTACTCTCCTGTACTCTGTTCGACGATATGTTCAATAATACAATAGGTCAGCTTAGCCAAAAGAAGTTTCACAATAAATCCTCCGGTTTTGTGACATCTTTGCTTTGTAAAAATTGGACAAAAAAGCTGAAATTTACATTTACATGCTCTGAAAAAATTTTAATTTTTCATTTAGTAGTTACCTGTGAAAAAAATTCCCTCTTTTTTTTATTAGCGGCACAGGCTGGTGTACCATATTAATTTATGGCCTCGCTATAGCGTCGCTCGTACTGTGCATGTATTGTAATTTGTACAACTTGTATTACACTGTAAATACAAGTGTTACCACTTATTGTATCATTACCTGAACTTTCCAATTTCCAAACTCCGAGTGTCTAATTCCTCGTGCGCTACTTGCTGCCGTCAGAACCTAAGTTCAGACAATTGTAATTTAATGCCACGCTTCGATGAAACATTTGTCACGTATCACTCGTTGTTAACGCTCGTGGTCGGATCTCAATGAGATACCTATCGAGCTTTGTAGAGATTGCACGTGATGTGCCGACTAGAGTTCAATCTGTATTTCTCGAAGGACCACTCTTACGTATAAGAGACTATGTGAATTATATTATTCTTCGCCTGGTGTTCCCTTTACTATTGACTATTCTGAACTATCCTAAGACACGTTTACGCGTGGTTTTTAAGGTATCGGTGATGGCACTGATTGGTTGACAGGGGAATGGAAGTGGAAAACGGGGTGACAAAAATGCGAATATTCAATTGGTGGATGGAATTTGTGGAAAGGTAGCGGGAAGGATTCGGAGCGGGGGTGATGAGCGACTTCTCACCCCTACGGGGAAAGGCCCAAGGTGACGTCAGCGCGGTACCGTTGATCGGGTCACCGTGGCCGTCCGACTCTTGGGTTCCCTAAAGTTTATGACACGGTAATTGCTATTGAGAGAGACAGAAAATTAATTTAGCTAATGCTAAGGTCACGTACCACCTATTCAGGTACGGGTAAAACTTTGCCTTCTCAAAAATAGCGTCTACAGGCGACCGTATCATAAACTAGTTCTAACGAAGCCTTAACACTCGTATATTTTGTTAGAAACCAATTGACAATCGTATCGAAAGCATTAGCCAGAGGGCTAATTACACTCTAAGCTAGTGCTTGATATTGCAGTGCATGTGATAGATGTCCACTCGTTCTCGACGATTCCTCTCGATCGTCCACATACCGGTTTCGTTTCTAATAAGGAGCGATATATACGATATAACATTGGAATAACTAGATTTGGACGTTGGTTACAATCTGCAGTTGTAACGGCTTTGCACAGGATATTCAGTTTCCCGCTCTGTTATCACTGGAAACGATAATTCAATTAGGAAACTGAATCTGATATATTCGTAGTAATCTACCGA
>NW_017100195.1:1124334-1125139 GCF_001263275.1 Habropoda laboriosa | reverse complement strand
TATCCATTTTCACAAATTCAAGTCAAGCGAAGAAACAAGATTTCCAAGATTTCTAACGAGCTTTTCCTTCGGATGTAAACGATCAGGATTCTGTTTCTATCACGGATATAATGCCTCTTCCAGGATGAAATTTATCGAGTGACAGTGGAAAGGTATCCACACAGCCGAGAAGTTTCCTAGATACCATTTCAATAACGCGAAGATTCGAGACCCCAGCCAGCAGAAGCTTCTTATTAATTAGGAATAGTCACGGTGGACTACTTAAAGCGAGTCGGCCAGACGAGACAGAGATCTTCTCCACGCTTTCCTCTGCATATTTCGTCTCGTGGCTGGTACTCGCGTAAGATGAGTTAAACATAACTCCTGTCAACTGTAGCCGGAACAAAACAAACAGAAGTTACTTCCTGGGTTGGCCGTGGTGACGGAAGTGCCGGATACACTCTCTCCCGTCCTTCCTCCTCTATCCAGCTGAGGCTCTTTTACTCCGTGCTACCCCATCGTCACGGCGGGATTAACTTCCTTTGCCGCGTGAAATTAAATTATCAAGTTTTCCGCCGTTGGAAGGTTCCGCCTGGTCCCGCAAACCGGGCCCCGGATAGGGGGCCGTGCTTTAATCCGATTACTTATTTAAATCGCACGCCTCGCAAATATTACCTCTGCGCCTACACGCTTCACTCGTCCGCCGCGAATCGTTCGAGGACAGTGTAATTTCCCTCCTAATTCCGTTCAATTTCTCTCCGTAAACGGTGGCGAACAACCGGGCACCCGCGGGCCGAATTATTGCTCCATCCCGTTCTTGACTCTC
>NW_017100195.1:1088290-1124313 GCF_001263275.1 Habropoda laboriosa | reverse complement strand
TGATTGTTCGAGTTTTCGCGTGGAGAACTGATTGGAAATTTGTAATGGAAGTTGGGATTGGATCGTCGAGTATATTCGATACGATGAAAAATCACTTTCTTCTAGAATAATCCTGCAGCGAGTTTTGTCGGGAAGTAGTTTCTCCGTCGCGAAGTTCCTAAAAACTGGAGGTAGAAGATGTACCGGGCAAGAGTGGTAAAACTTGTGCATATGACTCTTTGCCAAGGATGAAGGTGAGCTCTCTGTGAGAAGATTCTGTCCCAGCTCCCAGTTCACGGTTAAAGTCTGCTCTTCCAAATTTAAATGTGCTTGATCATAAACGCTGGCCAGAGGTGGAGGAGGAGGGTATGCTCTGTAAAATTCTTTACGAATACGAAAAGTTTGGAAAGTAGTTGGGCGAGAGGAATTGGTTCCATCGTTTGCTGAAAAGTGGTCAATTCTGGTGTACAATGAAATTCGAATCAGTTCGGAATATATAATCGCGTTCCATTTTTATTCTCAGGGCAGTCTGATCAATAATTATAATAGTGTTTACGGCCGAACTATGGGGCATCAATTGGTAACTGAGTGAATTTGTATCGACGTCTGTATTATAAAGCCCGATAATTGATATTTCGGGGCTATTTGTGATCATCCATCGGAATGCTCATTATAGATCCCTATTTGTCGCTAGATCAAACATAGGCGATAGGTCATGTTCCAGGAGGTAGGTATTTAAATGGCCACTCAGCCGGGGCACGGTGAAATAACGACGAATGCATCAACAGGCGAGACACGGGATGACGAGTGTACGCGAAATAGTAATCTTGAATCGATCGATAGGGCCGTGTTCGAAGGCGTATTTAACTTTCCAATCGACGGTCGCCTCTCGATAATGTCAGGTCGGGGTACTCTTGCAGCTTCTGAAGTTAAATAATGGTGTTCGTCCGTGGGGCGAATATAACTTAAGGGCACATTCATCCTCGTAAACGTTGGACTTTCGGCACGATCCATCACATTGATGAATCGTTCACACCAAATGGATTTACAGCGACTAAGGGTTACTCGGACGCTAAGAGTGCTTCAAGTGAACAGTGAACGTCCGCATAAGTAACCCATTGAAAGGGGCATTTGTTTTAAGGAGACATAATGAAGAATATCCTTAGCCATTATCGTCGCAACGCTCGTTACGCCTGATTAGTTTCAGCCGGTGCCATTATAGCCGCGTTAACGTCGCCTCGAGACGTCTAATCCTAATGTCTTGATTAGTCAATCTACCGAGTATCCGAGTATTCCTTCGTTATTTCAACGTTTGCGCTGTTTATAGAATGGTCCTTTGTTAGTGAAAATGTGTCTTGATACATTGAATTTCACGTAGAAATATAAATATCTACATCCTATAACAGAATTTGTTATTCAATTTTCGTTATTCCTGAAGCATTTACTTTTTCGTTTTTACACGGAAAATATTTTGATCCATAATACACTACTGAAGAGATAACGTTTTAGGAAAAATTATTGGAGACATTCCACGGCAGAAAGTATGAAATTTTGCCACATCCACTATTCCAAAATGAAGACACTGTGGCGACCGCCACGGGGGACCACGCACTTAGGCCTGGCGACTCTTGGCCCTCGAGGCGAAGAATCGAGAGATGTTTTTCCAAACATCTCCGAGTTTCTTCGTCCTCGAGGACAAGAGTATTGCCTCGGCAATGCAGGCCCGCGCCTCCACTTCCTGGGACTTTCCCAGGGAAAAGGGGCTACTTAAGGGAGCCCCGAAAAAGGCACCAGGCTTTTTGTCGTAGACTCGCGTTGCCTACACTTCAAAATTAGGTTCAGCGTTATCGGATTCAAGTAAATATATTGTTATTAAAACAACTTGCCCGAGTAATCACTTTACACCACGTCACTTCCAAAAGAGAAACAGTTGTCTCAAAATTATTCTTCCAAATAGCTAGCACTGATCATAACTCACAACGATCCTTCGTCTGTAGGAGGTCAAAAGGTACAAACGACGAAGCTACAGATTGCAACTCGGCGAAGTTAGGAAGTTCGGCCTTGAACGATCGCGATTCGTTTTGTAAACGAAATAGAACGGACTTTCAATTTCCCCTTTTGTTGTAATTCCGCGTACGTCAAGGCACTGGCGGGGCCACCTTTTCTCTGGCCGGACGCCTGGAAATTGCTCGTCGTCGACGTGAAAGGTGTGCGGTCGATGTCACCAACGAAACTGCTGAACAACTTCACTCCATTCTCAGCGCCGAACTAGCACGCCGCTAGACGCCTAGAGCCAGCCTGGGTTGCATACTGCACCGTACAGACCCGTAGCAGATACTGCACGACAAAGTCAGAGACTTGCTACGACAATTTCAGTGCTCGGGATGTGTCGCGGCTCAGGGCTATCCGGGACAAAAGGGGCGAGGCGGAGGACGGGAGGAGAGGAGCACGTATTACCACGACGTGTCAATTGTTCCAGAAGACCGGAAACTTAACGGCCGTTTGGTAATCCCTGTACAGAACGTGGCCGGTTTCGTGGCCAGTTCCGTGGCCGGGTTCACCTCGAGGACGGTTTCCGGTGTATCCTCGAAACGAAACTTCTCCAATAAACTGTTTTCCCCCTGATCTATCCCTCCCCTGCTCCTCGCTTTTCTTTTATTACGCGCTCGTTTCCGTCACTTTCGTGGTTTTCCCTTGTACAGACGCGGATCACTTCAAACGGAACAACCTCGTTCGACACTATTTTTCCTCCTTTCGTGCATGGTTAAGGATTCAAGAGTCGCTCCAAAGCTTGTGCATCGATCGTACTTACTTCTTTCCCTTTTTTTTTTCTATTCTTTTTCGCTTCTCTGGTGTAGTATCGCGCTGGTGGCCGAGAAAGGGGCACCTATTGTGCGATTGTAGCGTTGGTCCAGACGTGTTTAGGCTGAGAGTTAGGTTCAAGCTATGAGATATCTGTCTAGTTTTAAGAAACTGCTTGTGTGTGAATATGAACGGTGAAAATGTGTATTTTCGAAATGTGTTTAGGAAAGTCAGTCCCAGAGAGACTGTTCGAGAGGAAATTGGTCCGAGAGGTGTGGTCCAAATGTACTCCGATTTTATATAGAGGGTGCCGCAGATTATATTTATATTTCACAACTAAAGTGTGTCGACGCTCTAATTAATTACCAAATCCCACTCCAGCGTATCGTTGGTCATTCAAGATCGTACAGAGTGACTTACGTCTTCCCCTTAGCCCTCGATCAACAGACCCACGCAAACGTATTTCTCACAGGTAGCTAAAAGTCATCTCGGATATCAACGGCTGCGATACGTGCAGCTAGGTTCGCCACGTTGATAAATTTAATTCGAACTTGTTACGGGAAGTTGGAGGAGAGCTTCACGTACAGAGGTCCTTGTCCTTCGTCGCGCTGGTTTCTAGGTCCCGATGATCTTATAGCTCCGACTTCGGTATCGTATATTTTGCTGAATAATGAAACTTTTAGTATTTATCGATAGAGGAATTTTCATCGATAATTCGCCGGGAATAGAAGCGGATGGGTTTAGCTCTCCGGCAGAAGAATCCGCTTCCTTGCATGCGATTGGCAAATTTAATTTGCCTGCCGGGTACCGAGGGAAGTTTCGCCACAAAGACATGGACGACGTGTCCCCTCCCTCCTCCTCCACACCCCCGGACGTATGTATTTCCAATCATGGTTTCACTTCGCAGCGGGCTGCAAACGGAAAACAAAATTGCTCGTCTGTTGCATAATTCCGGGCGTGGAGGATGCGCGACAGCTACATAAAACATCGTTCGATGCTCTCGTTCCGCTGTCGTATGTATTTTTTATCGGGCGTCGAGCTTTCGGCCGTGGAAAAATGCATTTTTCCTGCCTATCTCTCCCTCCCCTAACCCCCTCGTGTTGCTCGCGCGTGGTTTTCACGCGTGCGGTTACGTATGTTAATGTCGTCGTCGTTCCACCAGACGCACATCGCCATCCAGGCAACGCGGTACAAATTTTCTATACCAGCCGCGTGAATATACTATCTCTCTACCTCCATGGTAAAGCATCGCGTTTCTCGCACGCGCCGTCCTACCAATGAAATTCGACTGACGCGCAATCAATTCTATCCCTGGTTTTGTCGCGTCGCGTTCGCGTTGTCAAATTTATGAATATTCACCGGATCCACGTTTACAGTGTTCTTTGCCGGGCTTGTGTGGTACATTTTGGTCGCAAGAAATTGGCTGTTTACGGGCCAAATGGGTTTCCCGAGTAAGCCGTTATCTCCCTATGAATAATTCTCACGTGGACGGTTTCTTCTGCTTCGCGTACAGATCTTGGAAGCGAAGTGGAGAATATTTTTCACGATTTGCAGGCTGCAATGTTCAACGTTAATTCAACATTACCAACGAACGATTCTGAATCGAGGAGAGGTTGCGCACTCGTGAAAATGTTATTTCTACTTGTTTTCACTTCCACTCGCGTCACGATGAATTCTTCATTCACCGACATACACGTGACCCACATACGTTCTAGCGAAGGAAGAAAGAGAGAAAAAGGGAAACTTGCATTTGCATCGTCATCTGTTACTCCATCTCTCGTGTAATCTCCGATGTGCGAAACAATTCCCTCGATATCTTCATTACTCTTCGTCAGAGCTCGGCGACACGCGACTTTCTACCGACGAATTAAAAAGGCGTCGATTCGCGGTGCGAGCGCGCGTATATTGGGAACGAACGAGAGACGGCCGTCGAATGTGTCGCACGTATAAATTGCACTTAATCACCAGTATCGACCGATTAAAAGCCTGAATGATGGATGCTCGGAAATTCGAGATTATAATGTACGACGTCTAAATACCTTGCAAATTGCCACGGGCGGCACATGGTTCACGGGTGACGCTTGCAGTGCACAAGCTACTTGGTGATCGCAGCTACTTTGACAGTTATGCGGAGGATGTGTGCCCCATAATTACGCACATGGCTTCGCGCTTACGAGAGGCTGGCTGGTGTTAATTAAGTAATTTCAATTAAAATTCTTCACGGTTCTCGGTGCTTTATATGCTGACATGAGCCGAGCCGAGGCTCGCAACTTGGACGGAACACTCGTCATCGTGTTCCACCAAAACAAGTTCTACCTCGTCCCGGCTTCCGGAGCCAATTTGTATGCAAAACTCGCGCGTAAGGCTGTATCCATGGAAAATCGAGGCCCTCGCGCTCTGGCCCACGTAGCTCCTGGCAGGACACGTTCCTTCAAGGATAACCTTAAAAAAAATTTGCCTCGTTTATCAGACAAGGATCCTCTCCGTGCTCGAGGATTTTTCTTCAAGTTCGAGTATGACGTTGATTAGTTTCACGGTGTTTCAGCCTTGTCTCTTTCGGTACGTTATTGTCGTAGCTTCTCTTGGATAACGTAGAGAATGAACATTAGCTTTGTTAGGTCTTCGTTGGTACAGTTTACGACATCATCGCGAGGAAATGCTACTTTTGAGGTTAGGATTTTCGTTTTATTGCTTGCACGTGTCGAAGTAAAAGTAAGCCTTACTGTAGCGGCTGAGAAGAAAGACTGAACTACTCAAGGATGAGTGGTGTAGGATGACTCGTTGTGAAAAAATAAATTCGAAGCATGCAGTGCAATTTTTTAATATATCTCTTCGAGATTTACGAGAGAATCTCGAAGAGAACAGACCAAGCCGATAGTAAATAATAATAGAGGACTAATAGAATCGAAATTTTGAAAGAAATGTGAAAAAAAAAGTTATGCAATTGTTCGTGCATTCAGAAATATATTTTACTTGTTCACATTATTTTAGCTTTTATCAATAGTCAGAATGCTCGCTGTTATTGGTACACTCGAAGGAACTCGAGCAGTTTTTCATCGTGTTTCACAATAGTTGAGAAGTTTGTCTCCGCTGCTCGACTTGACGAACTTGCACAATTGCAGTTACGAACTCCGATCAGAACAATTCATTTACAACCGGCGATTGTGTTCGTTATAATACTTGAGAATTTCTTGCAATTGTACAACTTTCCTGCAGTACACGCTTGTGCTTTTTGTTTTAAAGCTTGACCGTACGCTCTGAACGCGCGTAGAGCGCCCCCATTGCCTTCTGTCGTTTCTCTTAATTGGGCGGACCTTTGTGCCCCGTTTTTGGTGACGTTATCTACCGGCTCGCTGAGAGACAAGCCACTAAGCACGGTTGTAAAACAGGTGACATTGCTATCTGAGCCTTTCTAATCCTGCAATTATAAATTTCCGTGCTGAAGCGTTCCGCTATTGATAACATCGCCCCAAAACGCAACACTGTTCCGTGCTCAAATAAAACCCTTATTAAAAAAATACCCTTAGTAAAAATACTAAAAGCGACGGTAATGGAAGCACACTAACGTCTAGAAATGTTAAATTTCTAATTTGCAGATGGTCAATTTCATCCCGAACCAACAGTTGGTCGACTAACGCGTTATTTCGGTCGAAGAAAACGTGTCGAACGTGAAATTGGGCCACAGGGTGGCGAAAGATTCGGTGAACGATTTGACAAAATCAATTGAAAGTGCAATTAATTGTACGGTATTGTCTGTACGTTAATATTTCCAGAGGGCTGGTTTATGAACTGGCAGACGGCTCGTTGTCGCGTTGGTTAAGTCTAATAACGGCGCACTGTTGAAAATAATGCAAGGTAATAGAGTTCGCTTTGACGCGGCCGAAATTAAGTGAACATTCATTGAAATTTATATTTGACACAGAACTTCAAAGAACACCTAGCCGTGCGGTGCTTTGAAATTCTCCCTCTCTCGCCGTTTCTCTCTCTGTCTTTGTCTCTCTATTTCGCGTGGCGATTGCACGCCCGTGCCACACGCTCGGAAAAGAAAGAACGAATTTTCCTACGGCAATTAAACGTGGCCGTGACGTTTAAAATGACGCTTTTTACTCGATGTTATTTTCCTTTAAGCCTTTAACGCTCGGAACAGCCGGCGTTTTCGCTTTGCGAAAACTGTCCTAAACCGGTTTATCCTTCACCGCTTCGGCGAAACAACTGCGTTCCCTTGCCTCCTTTGCCGCGTTTTCGATAAAGTAGTCGCCGGGTTGAACGACTAAACACGAAGGAGAGAACGTTCCTCTACACCGAGCTCTTTTAACTTTCGATTTATCGCTGTCTGAACATTTATTCAATCGCCGCGTTTAATTTACAGTCCGTCAAGTTTTAGTATACTTTGGAATTATTTCAACGTACTTGTTCGAGGATTGCAACTCCACGAAATTGAAATTTTACGTTTGTAACTTCACGTTGTTGGGCCGTGTTTACCGAAATTTCGTCAAGATTATCCTTTAACCCTTTCGTTACTATTGGCGCCTATATTGCTCGCACTATACTGTTGAAGCCTTTCGGTGCACTTCCACCTTAATTCAATACTTAATTTCATCCTTTCAACCGAATTTTAAAACGATACGCTTTTGCAGTCGTGGTCAAAAATTTGCCGTCAGTCGTCCACGTTACGCATTAGAATCTGGCAAAGTGTTACTTGAAACAGGATGAATATTATTCATTCATTCGTCGTGCATACTTTCTTCTCTCCACTGACAATAATAAATTTACAATACAATTTTTAAGAAAAAAAAAACAAACAAACTATTACAATATAAAAGTCTAGCGTACACTTCTTATTCTTGCTGTGGGTCAGTTTGGACTGGTGAAACAATCCGCCCTTGGAAGGTTAAATCCATACCCACCTTGCCACGTTTTATTCGTTCGATGAAAATTCCGCGATATTCGAAACCGCGGTGTTAGAGTTTAGTTTGCCGAGGTTTATGACATGGAGCAGGCAGGCAGTTATCTTTGAGACCTTTGCTGAATGCGCGTACCATCCGTGCACCAGCAATAGGATGGTACGTGACAAAATTAGTTTTTCCCTTTTTCACCTTTTTAATCATGTTTCGCTAGTTCATAGAATTTAGGACTCGGTAACACAGGCCATGTCATAAACCCCGAAGACTCAAGCGGTGACCTGGCGAAAGACGACGTCACCAAGTCCGGGGTTTTTCTCCTAACGGTGAACAGTTAGTCACACCCATCTCTCCCACTTTTTCTCGGGAAGAACCCAGTTCTCCTT
This sequence comes from Habropoda laboriosa, assembly GCF_001263275.1. Classification (NCBI taxonomy): domain Eukaryota; kingdom Metazoa; phylum Arthropoda; class Insecta; order Hymenoptera; family Apidae; genus Habropoda; species Habropoda laboriosa. The sequence goes on along the minus strand of NW_017100195.1, from coordinate 1,116,245 downwards.
CCAGAAAGGACACACGCCAAGGGCGCAACGGAAGGGAGGACACGTGGAAAGGGAAACGGGAGTGCTGGGACCGGACAGGGGTCTTTAAAAGAGTAACAGATCATAGAGACAAGACAGTCAGAAGCGTCACACATTACCACGGTCCCAAAGCCGTTATCAACCTTTGGGTGGTCCTTCAAAAAAAAACTATAGACGGCACGTAGTGCAATATTCAGGGCTCGAGTTCACCCTAACACGCGGAGAGAAAGAAGTACACTCGGTCCTGTAAGAGATTCGGGACATGATTTGTAGAGTAACAGTATGTCAGTGGAACAAACAAAACTGGCTATATTCTATCCGCGGACGGGTCAATGGTTTACAATCTGGTATTCGTTGTACCGACAAAGTGGAATTCGGGTATTAGAATCGTACAGCGAGTTGGGGAAACGAGTAACAGAGTAGGAACGGGGATGTACGCGGGTATTACGGATCGGATAGTCCCGCAAAACTGGCGCACACGTACACGTTCGTCACTGCTCGATGAATGCGGTTCTATGTTCGTGACTCTCCTGCTCACGTGCACGTCGTAGAACAAATGTACTCCGAGTGCTTAGTTAAATACGTACGTTGAACCGGGACAACGCGAAGTTCCTTAATTGAGGAAATTTTCTTCGAGTTAGTTATTTATTCAGATTGCGCATACTCGCTATTAGAGAAATTAGTTTCTTATTAACGAACGATCTACGAGAGGATTTTCTTGCGTCTGTCTGAAGGGAGCTAAGTTTCCCTTGGTGCTGATGTAGTAATAATATGGGAAATTAATAAGTAACGTGCGAATGGTACAGAAGGGAATGTCGTATTTTCGTCGAGTGCAGTATCAGTTGAATTTTAAGTTAGGAGATTAATATTCTCTGAAGATTCGGTGAGACTGATAGATGAATATTTCCTTTACGCGAAGTCTATGCAAGTAAGAAGTTGATTTTCTTTCAATTTTCATTTGTTATTGGTGCTGAATCTTGAGGGAAATTCGCGAGAAAATATATGAAAATATCACGGAAAACATTGTCACTTGACCTTATTGATACGGCTTCATCTTTGGCCACTGTGCCTCCGTAGGACGGAAAATTTGATCGCGAATACGCTACCACTGGATAAGGAGCATAGCAGTTCAAGTTTGCCGTACAATGTAATTAATTGTAGGGAAGAAATCATACATCTACTTAATAATATAATTTTTTGCGAATTCTCTATGGACGACTATAGTTGTCGTTAGTATCGAAAGATACTACATTAACGACCGATTTAGGAGTTCAAGTTGCACAACTCTGCTACATACTTACAGCCTTCTTAATTGGCACCCGTGGAATTAAGTTATCGCGACCGGTACATTGTAACAGCCATTGATCGGCGCTCGATCGTTTCAGAGGGCATAAATTTTCGAACGGCCGAAGAAAAAGAACGCACAGTGTAACGGCGTGACCGTCGTGATGGAGCATTTCGATGCGGACCGTCATTCCGCCCTTAAATCACGCCACGTTCGTAACTTTCTTTTATAGCGTTGCAAATCACGCGGCAGATAGCGGATAAACTGTTAATTATAATTACGCTGCTGCCAGTGCGCATAACGATGACTGATTTGTGCGAGGCAAATACGAGCAGTCCGTCGGCTGGTAATAATGTCGACGCTCGTAATATGGAAATGCAGGGTCATCGATAAATTATAATAAACCGGCGAAGTCGGCTTCGATGCAGCAGCAGAGATCGTAGAAAATATCGGTTCGGGAATTTCGACGGGCGCATCGACTGTGCGATAATTGAAATCGTTAAATGTTAAGTCAGACCAGGACTATTCTCCTAGAATTAATCCCGTTGACTTCGATGCTGAGCTTTTTCACGAATTAGACCGGCGACGATCGATTTTTCTTTGTTCCTCGGCGAGGTTCGTTGCAATTTTCACGGATCGTATTAATTGATCTTTGTTCGGATAATTAATTGGTCGATCAGAGAAACCGTCTGATTAATTGTCACTTTCTTTTTTGCTCGTTACAAATTTTACATCGACAGAGATTGTGTATTTTAATAAATCCTCCGGCATGAATTGACGGGATTCGAGTCACTCGACAGGCTAAAGGCACTTTAAAGCGAATAATGTAGGGCGCTTAAAATTTGTGTGTCGAAGTGCACGTCTCAGGTCGTGAAATTAGGAATTCCACTTGGCTGCAGAGCGGTACAATACGGTGTGCCAAATTTCGGAACTCGGTTCATCTGGTTACCGAAACCGGGTCGTTCTGTCACTCGTCGTTTAATTTCGAATGTATCAAATTTTTCAGGAATAGACTTAGCCATTTTAACGAACAAAGAACCAGCTACATCTAGTATTATTGCAAAAGTATTGTTGTAATTCTAATTGGGGTTGTAATTTGTATTTTCAATTAGTAAAAGGCTACTTGTAAGGCTGTAAGTAGTATAAGTCCGCCTAAAATCAGACCGGCGAACTGCACGTGTATTCATGAGCTTTCGCACCTGTTGTAGGTTTGGTGGTAATTTGAAATCAAATGTATTTAATAGATAATAAAACGGTACAGTGCTATTTTCTCTCTAAAGCACACTAACTCTCATAACTATGCTGTAACTGTCTCTACTCCACAGTGTCTCGTAATACGCTGATTTTTCTACTTCACATCTTCCAGACTCTTTTATTCTTGCACTCGCACATTTTTTCTCCTTCTAGTACTATTTCCATTCGTTCCAGGTACGCAGATATTCCTTAGAGATATTGGTCCATCCAGCCAAATCCTTGAACGGCGACATATTCTTCGTGCACACGATATTCTCGAGTATTCGGTCCCAAACACTCTTCTCTCGCGGCTCTATCACTCTGCTCAGGGTAATCTCTGTTCGCGCAACTCTCGTTCCAGCCTAAACACACGCAGAAATTCTATCACTCCTACGATATATTACAACAGTCTTGTATCGATTACAAACAATCTCGATTCCCTTAATCAAAAACTTGGATAATCTCTTCGTATCTCATTGACACAGCGGTGTTGCATGGACGTAGTAATGCCACTACGTTGGAAGGAAACGGTGGTGGAGTGGCGTCACGAAATCCCCTCGTTGAATGAATTAACGAAACAGGGCTGGCGGTGCAAAATAATACGAGCCATTTATAGAAAGTTTTTGCATTAACCCCCGCTAGGAGGGTTAACGAACGCTCCACCCTTGTAGATCTTAGCGGTAAAGCGTCGCGATACGCTGTTATCCAGGGACCGTTGGCGTTCCCTGACTAAATCGTTCTTGTTAAAAACGTAAAACAAGGAGGGCTCTTTCGAATAATTATCTCCGTCGGCGGTCTCGGTTGGGCGACCGAGATTCGTGTAAAACTGCAGATTACAGAGTATTCCGGCCGTTTACGGCGTCCCGCTAAAAGTGTCTCGTTGGTTGACCAAAAGGGTAAGAAAAAAAGGACGAAAGAATACAGAAGAGAGATGGAGAGAGAAAAGAAGGGTGACGAAGGGAAGGAAAAATAAAAGTGCAGGGAAACCGGAGAGTTTATCGGGCAATTTATCGTCACGACTAACCCTCGCCGCTATCACGGATTGGATTAAAACAGTGATTAGCACGAGAATCGGGCGTGTTAGGCGTGCGTGCTCTCCTCTGTTATCAGAGTCGGCTATACGATAGCGATCGGACATTTAGTACCCTCGATAGTGACGCTAATCCGGAGTTACGAAGGAAGGAAGCAGTGGTTGTCAACCGTTATCCCAGGAGGAACAGCAGTTTCGTTCGGTGAACTCGGACACGCAATCAGAAGGGCATGTAAATTGTAGATTAGCCGACCGGCCGGTAGCCCAGCCTCTTTACCCGATCGCCGTTCGATACTCTTGATAGTGAGATGGAAATTAAAACGTTTATAGTCTACGCTCTGGCCTCCACTACCTCGACCGGGGGTAGTTGCTGGAAATCCCTTAGGAAATTACGGATATTAGATGATCGGGTTAATGTTCGAACGGACGGCGTAAAAACCGTGTAGAGAGCGAGAGAGGGAGGGGAGAAAAAGGACAAAGAGAGCGTGAAATTCTTTTCTTCGGTCGTAGTCTCACCTGGGACCGATTTAAATGTCGTCTATCATCGGAAGCTGGAAAGGCCAGGGCGGGTAATTAGATTTCACCGTTTCTAATGCACGCGCGTTGCTTTCGAATAGCAGCAACTCGTTTCATTCGGGGCTCGTATGCACGCGAATTGTTTCCCTCAGTCGCTATTCTCCGGAAGCAAACAATAGAATCCCGGGCGTTTTCTAGCAGAGCTCCGTAGATGCGTCATAATTCAGACTTAACCGTGATTTATGACGATCGGTAATCTCATCAGTCAGTCGTATAGCGTATAAGTGGAACGAACCGGCGAAAGGACCGACCGTTGAATTTTACTAATGCGTCTCTAATGTAACAAAGGGAGATCCATTTTCAGCGATCAACCTGTTGGTCGATGTACGCCTCCGCGACATGCGAGTCGCGGCTCGTTACTTGGGCCGTTAATACGTTCCTGCGTATTAATAATTGCCGTTCGTCAATCCGACTTTCAATTTCCTGTTACCTGCACCGGCTACGCGATGCGAATCGGACGTTACGCGGCCGGGACAGCGATATTAAAGTGTGAGATTCGGATACAGCGACTCTTTACACGTTCTCTGTGACTTCGTTGGAGATTTCGAATTTTTAACGGAGAGTAGGTACAGCAAGGTGTGAAAGGAGTAAAGTATGTACAGCTGCGGAGAAAGAAATATTTCTAACATTAAGTTTCTTAATTCTTGACAGAAATTATTCCTTTAATGCGACGCTACGAAGAAAATTAACTCTTAATGCACCGAGCGTATTCACTGAATATTGACATTCCAGTTTCCCTCCGAAAAAATTGCATCCAACATTCTCGACTTAATTTCTGCACGAGAAATTACCACGTTACATCTCTGAACCACACCCTGAAGTACAGATGAGTCCATGCTTTTCCTATTGTAAATTCAATCAAGCTGAACGTTCTTAACAACGACCGATATGAATACGTTGGTATCGGTGACGCGGCCAAGATTTCCGTATCGCGAATCAATGGCCGCGCCTCGTGGGAAATCGAATTATCGTGAAATATTCGAGTCCTTTAGCGTGTAGCAGCCGAGCTTCCTGCTTGTTTCGTCCGGCGTAAAAGCTTCTCGAATAGCAGGAATTTTCCGATGTAACGAGTTTCGGTATGGACGGGGAGAGAGAGAGAGAGAGTCGAGAGAAAGCGAACGAAGTAGCGTACGCAATGGGTAACGCGCCAGAGCGAGAAAGGGGGACGAGGGTGGAGAGGAAAAGAGGGAGAAAGAGGAAGTGAGTACAGTGGAGTGCATTAAGCCAGCAATTAAAACGAGGCTAGGGAATCGGAATTCATCGTAGAGGCGGAATCGGCGAGGCTACGCCTCGGCTTCTTTCGCGAGCACATCCAGACCAGGGGCTCTCGCGTAAATCTAAGCGAAACGCGCGCGTCTCGACGTTGAAACGTTCGTAGCTGGCAACGCCAGCCCGTTTCGATACTTCAATCCTTCCCTTTTTCCACAGGCCCCTTCCACCTTTCCAACGAGGAGAAGGATCGTAAATTCCTTTGAATCGCCGCCGCTTTCCGCTTCATCCTGGTCTTCTGTTAACTTCAGTTAATTAACGGGCCGAGGCAGGGAACGACCTGGGCGCAAGAAACGAGAGGATTAACCTTTATGCACGCGACTTTTTGAATTTCTACTGCACACTTCCTCGGAGAATCGAGGCTCTTTGACGCGGGGCACGGTTTAAAAAATGCCTCGTTTCGGGTAATGTCGAGGTGCACATTAGGGTTTCTTGGGTTTCACGATGAATGTGGATTTATGGTTGTATGCACTGCGTCTTGTATTTTTCTGTAAGTTCACATTGATCTGTTACCTTTTGTCAGGATTTTTATCAACTGCGTAAAATATAAATATCGACGAGCAAGTTAAACGGAAAATCTAACCCTGACATTCGGTAACAAACTGCCTACGATTATATAACATTTTTTTATTACTCACTTCACCGCGAAAAATTAACACACCCGGTATACAGTGTGGCCGTTTCAAGTGTCTCTATGTGTAATTATTTCTGTAAGTATCAGAAATACGAAAAAATGTTTCATACGAAACGTGTATGGTATCAAGGGGTATGGTATAAGCTTGGATTGTCTCGCGAAGCTTACGTTTAAATTTTTAAACGAAATCTTATATTTTTTATTGCATATTCTTGTAGCTAATACCGAGACGTATTCAAAACACTAGCTACGCATGTATTTTCCGTAAGCCGTTGTTGAGTTATTAATTTTCAAAGCTAATAGTAGCAGAAGTCTTAGCGAGGGCTAACGAGCATAGTTGACCCTTTAATCTATAACAACGTGTCAGACTCGTGGCAAAGATTTTGGTGAAGATGTGAGAAAAATAATTACATTAGTAAGAAAAATTAATTGTAATCCTATCTCTCGTTTTAATTTCTAAGACTCAAGATTACTAAATGTATGCAATTAGTCTGTAACAGATTAGCTTCCCCTACCTGATACAGCACTAAAACAGTAAATGACTGGTACTTAGATACATAATCAAAAAAGACATCGTAAGTTAAGGGGTTAACGTTAGCCTATCCCCCTGTTGTCGGAGCATAAGAAATACAGTAAATTCTCTACAAGTGTCAGTCAGTTTGGATTCTACAAGTGTCAGTATAGATGGTCCTACGCCTAGGCTGTCATTGCTGCACCTATGTTATCTCGCTCGCTGTCAGTCAAGCGTGTAACGCTACACCACTCGGTTTCTTTTACGAGATTTCACGGCTCGACAAATCATAATAGAAAAATATAATTTCTTTAATTTTACTTTTTCTCATCTGAAATTTTTTTTAACATGTTGGTGAGATTTCTCTGATGAAAATGTAGGGCCGATTCTACAAGTGTCAGTCTCAAATGTAGGGACGATTCTACAAGTGTCAGTCAAACGGTAGGCCGACTCTGTATAATGTAATACAGGCCGTCTGTTTTATCTCAATACAGTGAACAGTGAACGTGTTAATAAGTAAATGTTGTTCAAATTATGTCGTGTTTGATGTCATTTTCATCAGAAAAATCTCATCAACATGTTAAGAAAAATTTCGGGCTAAAAAAACGTAAAATTAAAAAAGTTGGTATTTAAATCGCTTGGTTGCCTCGACTCACGTTTCATCCTTATCTTCTATTCGTTGTCCTTGTCTACGTTCTACGGCAAACTACAAGGCTCGAAAACGTAGTCCCTGACTCTACAACTGTCAGGTTTAGGTTCCTTGCGGACTGACATTTGTGGAGAATTTACTGTACCGCCACGCACGTCACAAAACTACCCTAAACGTTTAACAGTCGTCGAAAAATCGATACCCAAATTTGACTACAAAACTGCAATACACAGTTGAAGATAAGTATCAACTCGATAATGTTTCTCCCCCGTACAATTTCCCTGGGAGCCACGAACAATCGCAATTCACGAGGCCACCAATCTCTCCCGGTAACCCTTTCTCCACCGGGCACAAAATCAATATCACCGAGCATACCAACAAATGAGCAAAAAACTACATTAAATCAGCATCAAGCGTGGACGCGTTCCAACAACCCCTTTCCAGCAGCGAGCAACGCGTAATTTGCGGGGTGCTTTGGCCGACGGGAGGGCGGTTCGAAGAAGGGAGAGGAGGTCTGGTTCTCGCGTTAATAGGGCCGAACATTAGGTTATCTCTCCGGGGGTTAGCGCGTCGTGTTGGTGGTAGTGGCGGTGGTTGTGCGTTGCTCGCGCCGGAGGATGGACGACGTCGGGTGTCGCCGGTCGTGATTCGCTCGGACACGCGTATCTCTTTGATATATTGCGCGGAGAGATGCGTTTTTTTCCACCGTGGCCACGAACCGAACTTTGGATCTCCCGAATTTTTCTTTTTTCCCCTGTCGTCTCCTGTTCCTCGCGCACATTCCGGCCCCTCCTCTTGTCTATGAACTTGCCGGCGAATTATGGCAGTACGCCGCTCGAAAAATATCGCCCAACTCTGCGAAGCCGACGTATTTTGCGCGAAGATCTCGAGCACCACGATCGCTCCGGGCTTCGAGCGAGCTAGAAATGAACGATAGTCGTATTTTTTCTCGGTGACGTTTAAACGATTGCCAATTATGGTTTCGTTTTTTTTTTATCTCTTGACGTGGAATTTCGATGGTTTTGCTTGGTGTTGGGTTTGTTGAATTACTTGTGACCGTGTAAATCATAATACGAGATTTTTTTGTATCGATGCATACAGTTCGGTTTGTGTATCCGTTATTTGCGTAAGCGACAATAACGTTGCATTGTCCAATCTCTGATAATAGTGCACTGGCAAATAAAGTATTATGCTGTTCAAGCAGCAATTGTTGCACTTTCGATCGCGCTACGTGACCATTTCGATGAAACTTTGCAAACGCGGCTTTCCCAGCTTCCACTGTTATTTTATTGCAAATTCGCTAATATACTGGTGAAATAAACTGCCTTTTTGAAGTGTTTGCGAAGCTGTTTGATGGCTGCCAAAACATGTACAGGGAATAGAGTGCAATCCTAATTGTTACTTTTTAATTCAGAACTTGATTTTTACCTCTTCTGCGAGCTTTATCATTTTCGGGAATCGTGGATATGAAAACTTTCAGGAATATTCTAGAATGATCATTCTTTCAAATACACAAACAATATCGAAAAATCGATTTTTTCGACCGATCTATGAAACTTTATCACCGTCTTGAATAACTATAAACACTCTAGCAAATTACTTCATGCTTTGAATGTTATATAAAATGTCCATTCGAGACTTGCAAGGAAATGTACCACTTTAAGTGCTACAATCGCGCGATTGTTTAATTGAAACTTAGTCACCTTTACCAAATTGAAATTTCATTCGATTCCCTGGATTCCATTGATCTCGTTCGTATTTACGATCAACCCGGGAACTACGGAAAATGGCACGATACAATTCGAACAGTGATTTTTCGTATGAACTGTTCCTTAGAAAAGTCCATTTATTTATCTGCGTTCGACGGTGCTCGAGCCGTTCAAAAATCGAACGCCCCCCAATTAACTTGACGGCAAAGCATATCATACGTTTGAAATCCGCGAATTCTGCGAGAGTGAAGAGGGGAGGGCTTGGAAAAAGGTTGGAGGGTAGCCGAGCCATTTTTCATATGATCGGTTTCGAGGAGAAATTCTGCAAGGACCGGACCGTCGAGCACTTAAACGATCCGGAGATGACTACGCGAAATTTTCGTTGGCGATATTATTGGCAAATGCCTGGTGCCTGTGTGTCGCATCGTTTTTCAACGAAAGCCAACCCTGCGACGGAGGTGTGTGCAAGGGGGCAACGAGAGACTGGGACGTTTCCCTCCGTCGAGTTTCACGAAAATCAATATCGAAATTTACCGCAATTCACATTTTGCTGTGTAATTCAATCCTTTTTTCTCCATTTAGGTCCGTTCGAACGCCGTGTGTTTATTCGAAATAGCACGAGACGCGGCTGGTCCCGTAGAAATTGATACGATATTTTTCGAGGCTCTGGCTTCCGGTGAAAGTATCGGATTTTAATCGATCCAGAGCGTTTTTTCGCGATTGCGAATTCGATTTCGTTATTTTTCTTGCGTTCATGTGCTTTGTGGAGAAGCGAGAGGAAGAATAGAACGGCGAACTTATTTGTAAACTTTCAATAATATAAATTTTCTCCGATTCTTTCATCCCTTATTTCTAATACCTATGTTAAGGCGTATCCTGTGGCAGCGAGTCAAGTGGTCGCCGTCGCAGGCAAATATCGCTTTCTCAAAACACCACAAGTGTTTATTGCGTTGCCTGCAACACCTAGTCCCTAGGACCAGACCCTGCCATAAGTCCTGGAGTCTCCGAACGGAAAATAGAAAAGTGGCCCACGACTTTTGCCAACGTCGATGGGCCACTTGACTTTAACAAAGCCTAGAAAAGCGGAGATTCCGCAGGATTCCCACGCATCCGTCCACCGTACACCCCATCTTAAGATAACGCGCTAAGGGCGAAATGGAGGGAGGTTGCGATGCACCGGAGTAAACTGATTGGTGATTTAGAAAAGGAAAAATCACCAATCAGGGTGTTTTTGGGAAAATAGGAGTCTTCGTCGAGGGAAACCGCAGAGACTCCAGCAGAAACACTTGGCCACTCGCAAGAGAAACACCTCTCACTTCGCAGTAGAATGTATATCTTGAATTAGTTGTAGAAAATAGAACATAAAATAAAAACTTAGGTGTTTCAATCAAGAAACTGGTCCTTCGCAGCCTTGGTACATTAGTCGGCACACACGTGGAAAAACCGACAACGCTTGAATGATCGAAAGATCAACCGCAAGCCCTAACAATCTATGAATCTCTACACTGTTGAATTAGAAAAGTTTATCAAACGAAATCATGCTGAAATTGCTGTTTGCACCATCAACGACGTGGTACGAAGTGTTGGAATAATTGTCGAAAAATGACAATTGGTATTGGAAAGTTTGAACACCATTTAGACAGTTATTACCGCGTCCTTAATGCATGAATCTTGCGGAAGCGAGTTGTTCAAAGCTGAACGTGTATTACTGCAGGGACACGAAGTTCGAGAGGTATCGTAAAAGAGTCACCAACGGTGGAGCAGCCAGACAATTTCAAGAATCAACTTGGAATAACTGCAAAGGTTCCCGCTTTAATTACCGAAATGTCCAACTACTCGGTAATTATAACTTGGAACTTCCACGAAATCTCTCTGTCGTATCCTTCTTGTCCAGGAGCAAATTGGACATTATCCTCGTTCATACACGCGCGCAAACTTCACGGCAGGTTAGAGGTTATGCTTTATGATTTTACGACGAACTGAAGATTGCTTCTCGTAATTTTACGAGGAACTAAAAATTCCTATCTAACCAGACCGCGTCTTTCGACCGTGTATTTTGCATGCATCAGAAAAATCACGAGTATACAACAGCGTTGGTAGAACTCCTCGAGGATTAGTCGGTTCGATATTGAATCACTCGTGCGTACCGCAAAGTAACATCCTCCACTTCAATTTCTCCTTCGATCATCTCGAATCTCAGGTTTTCCTGATTTTCCTGCAGACGAACGACTTTTGGGCAACAATACCCACATGGAGAATCTAGGATCTAGACGTGATGAGATGATGAGTAACGCAAGAAGACTTTTCCAGTATACAGAGTGGACCATCTCAATTATTTTCGTTATTAGTGGACCGATCGAAATTGCTTTTTGTCACAGATGATACGATTTTAAAGGACCTTCAGGTTGATGGCCTTAGATACTTTCGGTGTCTTTTTAAAATAAGTTTTTCAGGCTACGTTCGACATTTTTATGTATAATCCTAGGGGTTTCTATTTGGTCTGTTAGCTAGCAAGCGTCGAGATGAATTCAACGACCACAATATCATAAATTTTTTAGTATACAACATTGAAAACTTGTTCAAAAAAGGGGGCATAGAAAAAATGTAAGGTCACTACCTTGGAGATCCTTTGAAACCGTATTCTTTATAACCAAAGGTCGTTTTATATTTCGAGTTACTTTTGAGGAACGAAGGAGGAAATTTGAAGAAAATCATTAATCCAGAAGTTGCTCTGCTCAGTTAGAAAAGTTGAGAGAAGCAATAACAGTGAAACTTCCAAGACTCTTAGAGTAGGAACAAAGTGATTTTTCACCACGGCAATGCCAGACCACATGTGGCGCAAAACGTGCAAAACAATTACGCGAATTCGGTTGGAAGATTTTATCACACCCACCATATTCTTCAAATTACAAATTTCTTTTAATATTGTTTGCTCAGGTTTTGTACGATATTTTACAGAAACTGTATCTTTACAATGTTGTACCAAAAATTAGGATTTTTTTTAATGGAAATAGTGTACCACCCGTTGTCAATTGAGGCTATTTAAATACTACAGCTTCCAAAATTCAGTCTTCTCTGTGAAACGAGTGGTCTGTAATTAAGAGGTTAAATTATGTTTCTTCACCAGATTTAGTATCGCGTATCAGCAGAAATGTATGTACCGGCTAAAATAATTTCCTAATGACTGTTCAGGTTCTCTTCGCATTCAGTAACTGTCCTAATGCTTACGAACACAAGTGTATGTCCGAAATATTGATCTAAATGGAACGACCATATTGGACGTCCTAATAGAAAAATTCAGGTAGCTCGGACGAAGGTATTCTCTCCTCGATATTACGCGAAGTCTTTCAAGTGTCCGTTGAAAATCACGCAACTCTCCTACAAAGGACGAAGGAGAGGGGTGATTCGCGTCGAATAGGCTCTCCCGATCGTATTCCACGATCTTAAACGAGCGGTGCGTCCCAAAATTTCACGTCCTTTACGCCAGCCGCTAATGGCGAATTCGAGGCTCTCCTCTTCTCCGGCAATCTCATTTCGACGCTCTCTAAACAGCCTGCTAGATTGTTCCTCTTTTTATTCTTCCCACCCTTCTCCCCCGCCTCTATTTCTCCCTCGTGTTCCGTGTTTTTAAATCGCTCATCAAACACGGAAATTGCGGATTGTCGTGGAAATTGAAAGGCGAGGGCCGTTTGGACGCGCGCGATGGCTGTTTGTTTTTCATCAAGCCTCGATAAATTTTCGCAGCCTCGTGACAATGACCCGGATGGATATGCGAAAAGGGGACTGAAAACAAAAAGAGAGGAGCGCGTGCCTAGTTGGGGAAACTTTCGAATTTATTCAGTCCCCTGACGTCGTCGTCGTCGTCGTTCCGCGATTTTAATAACCGTTTCGCTCGTATGAAAAGTGGCGGCCGCCAGCTAGCCACCGTTCGTTGTTCGCAGAGTCACGGTCGACGCGTTATCGACGAGAGAGTTCGATCGTAAATAGCGCAGGAAAATTGGGAATTGAAATGATGCGTGAAAATTGAAAGGATGTAACGCGGCGTGACGAAAATAGAATCATTGGATTTCCCATCGTTCCCTGCTCGATCACCGGGGTCGGCTAATTCGAAAAACGCGCGCGGATTTCCATGCGAACCTGAGCAACTCGTGCTGCCCGGCGAGCATATTTGCACGATCGAGATTGTCGATTACGGAGGGTATTTTCAGAGGTGTAGAGGGGATGGGTGATTTTCATTTCTCCCCTCCTTTTCCTCACTCTCGTATTTTTTTTCTCGCTTGTTTTCCGTTAACCGGACCCCTCTCTCGCGATTCGGGAGCGGCACGCTTCCGGGTCCGCACCTATCTGCATGCAACAGGCGATCCGGCCTCACGCGATTTGTATTTCGATGCGCCTCGATATCCTTTAATCCTCTTGCTGCGTTTGAACTCCTATAGATTCGTTGCGGACTTTATACACCCGCGCCGAATCTTTCGTTCGATCTTGCTCCCGTTTCGCTCACTTTGTTCGCGCGCGTCGTTCGTGAATTATGTTTGCACGAGAGGTGAAGTCGGATAGCGGAAGCGCGAACAATTATTCAGGAGGGGGAACGTTTTTGTGAAAGATTTGAAAGCATAGAGTAATAGAAAGGTAAATTGAATTGTTGCAAATGTGGGATTTTGTTGATTACTTTTTTATTCAATAAATTAAAAGTACCCCACGTGTCGCCGGTACTGTTCACTGTTGCTCTTTATTTGTAACAAGAAAATGTAATTTGCTCTTTCGATGCTCGCGGTTCGCTGGTCAGTCACACACGCTTTCATACTCTTCTTCTTTTTTCTCCAACACACACACTCTGCTCCATTTCGCAATCGGCTCGGCAACCCATGTTATCGCCTAAACATTAACAAACGCGCCACGCACGATCGTTTTTCATTCGTTCTTCCTTTCCAGATCATTCACACTAACTCTCTCAATTTCTCCATCTCTCCCCCGCAGTCACTCTTTCATACCAAAAACCCCGCGCAAGTAACAAATTTTAGTGAAATTTAGGACAAATCTTGTTTCGTTCGTAAACAAATTTATGTGTCAAATTGGACTCAGCAGTAGAGAAAAAGTGTTCATTATTCGAGGATACCAAATATGGGAATAATTCAGTTCTCTGAAAGCAGCGTATGTTTTCTAAGTGAAAAATTTAGAAACAACGCGTTGTTTCCCCTTGCGCTGTTTTTTCACGTTTACTGTTCAGCTCCGGCCGTCTGTTTGTTCGAAAAATGGAGAACGTATGGCTCGCAGATTTGGACTCTCTTTACCCTGAGTACAATGGAAAACATGTTTTTCATTTACAAGTGTTTGAGGAGAATCGTATAATACGTACTGTTGTTCAACTTGCATTGTTGTTTCCTTTATTTGCATTTTCGTTCATTTCTTTCTGGAATTCTCATTCTATTACACTTGATTATTCTTTCGCTGAAGAAAATGTAAAATAACTTTCTGCATGGACCTCTATGCAGGGTATAGACGACCGTCGTGTTGGTACCATAAAAACATTTGTAAGCATTTATGATGAATTTCTGTTTTTCATTCATTTTTCCGCTTATGACATTAAATGACCTTGAATGACTATAGTCGTTGAAATTGTCTCGAGAAGGGCTACAATCGTAGGAGTTCAAAAATATGTGGTTCCGTTTGAAAAAACTAAGTTGACCTTCAAAGCTCCTAAGCACTTCCATGTGAAAAAATGTTATGTATACCACGTAATGGGCCCCTCGAAACTGAACAACTTTTGTCTGAAACATTTCTTCCTACCTTAAAAATTGTCTTAGGTGACTCACCCTGTATACAATTTATATACTCTTCCAGCAAAACTTAATCTTGCAGAAATGAAAAACTTGCGTTCTTCTCTAAAAACAGAATCTACAAATTTCTTTTCTGTAAATTAATTACATTATCTGTGTAAACTTCAGTATTGCATAAATCTGTTAAAAATTGCCCTGTTCTTTTCTAAGAAAGAATCTAGAAATTTCTTTTCTATAAATTAATTGTATTATCCGTACGAACTTTCTGTAATGAATTACTTGCATAAATTGTTTCGTTCTTTTCTAAAAAAAGAGTTTAAAAATTTCTTTTCTGTAAATGAATCCTATGATTCTCAGTATTGACTTCGACTCATCCGTCTAGGCTTTAGTATCGCAGTAATCTATTCGAAAATAAAAGCTACCGACGGGGACAGAGTTTGTTCGAGGGATGAAAATTCAGACGCCCCGTAGTGCTTCGACGATGGTCATGCTCTTGAGGCGAGTGCCGCGCTTCCGGTCGATGAAACGTGAAAAGTTCACTTCCGATAAACGGGTTTATAGATTGTAAAAGGCCTCACGACATGCTTCTTCCGCTCGAGTTCCCCTTTGCGCAAACTGCGACCCGGCCGATATCTTTACGCGAATCTCGGGATCTCCGGTTGTGTTCTCGCGGTGGAGATTTAAATTTCGCGAAAAAGTTTCTCGCCGTGCCGCGTGCAATTTCTCCCTTGGGTGCGATTTTTTTGTTCGAACCCGCCGCGGAATCTATCGCTTCGGCATAAATTCGTCCGAAAACTGATGTCGCTGCCGGTTCCGTTATCAATGTTTTCCGCCGGTGTTTGCCTGTGCCTGGAGAACCACTTTTTATATTGAAAATACTACAGTCGAGCTATCGGGTCGAGTAGCAATAAAGCAATCGAATTTACGAGTGCTGGTTCACCTGTCAATTGGTATACAGCCGCGTAATGCGTAACAATTATTAAACATATTCGTGATATGAAAAAATGATGTTAGGAAGAATCAATAGCACACTTTCAGGTGTAAATTAATTTTTTCTGTACTGTATACTTTTCAGTATACATGTAAGTATAGTTCACGCTCAGTCGAGTATAGTCGCTCAAGATCAACCGAAGTCACAAGTAAAGAGAGAACAGTCCTTTCAATCGTATTTATTTGTAGTATTCTAATGTTTCTGGTCTACTGTTGTTTGAGGAAGGATACAACTCCTTTTTCTTTACCTGCGACTTTGATTAATCTTGAGTGGCTACAGTTATCGAATTCGTTTAAGTATGGACTACATTTATGCCTACACATTAAAAAAGAGATGACTTTGAAATATTAAATAATACCAACGTCAAAAGTGTCCTAGCAAATTTTTATGTAACAAAACAAAGTTTTTCTTTGTAAAACGGGAATTGGAGGAATCAGTAAAAAGGTGACGAATGGTTGTAGAAAATACACAGAAGATTAACAGTTTCGATTATGTTTTTATAATTCATCTTTCACAAATACAAAAGGAAATTCGCGTTACTTATGGGATGACCAAATGCACACCATAGATTCTACGATCTGTAAATAGCACACAGGCTATACATTTCGATATGGAAATCGGCTCCCTTTCTCTGACGTACCTTAACGAATTATTGGATCTCTATTTCTCGTCGTGTCACACAGGCTTTATTGCACACTGTATTTTGTTATTTCACGAAACTGAATAAAATTCAGTTGTTGTGTATTTCACACGACTACTGTCACTCTGATTGTTCAAGTTCCCTACAGAGAAAACGAACAGCGCGAATTTCCGTGGTAGACAGGAACCGGTACCGGGCAAAATTACCAAACGATCCTTCTTCGATGGAAAGTGTCGTCGAGCGGAAGAGATAAGAACGATTCTTAACATGGTTGCTTAACGATCCCTGTTTCACCAACTAACACGTAACATTCCATCAATTCAGCCATTAGCAACGCCTGTGCACCGATTAGTATCCCCTATTTAAGGGTTCCACGTCGACAGATAAAACCTTTCTTTGCATAAGCTTTGCACTTTCGATACAACCGCTTCCGTTTCATTCACCTCCGGCAGTTTACCCTGAAAATGGACCAAAGAAATTTCTACAAATTCTCAGCAACAACGACGAGTTTCTCTTCCACTTGAGGATCTTTCGAACTTAGCGCCAGCCGAAGATGGCGAGTGTTCTTTCTGTTTCGTGATTTAAACGCGGCGAAAAGGTTGGAATTTATGCGAGAAGAGCTCCACCAGCGCGACACCTTCGCAACTTTGTCTCGCTGCGCGCTCGAACATTGGCACTGAGCAGATAAGGGTAATTTTGGACCGAAAGATGGGCCATTTGTGCGCGAGGAGGAGCGACGGTCGAAGGATGAAAGCAAGGAACGGGACAAAGAGGCGGCGGGTAGGTAGCAGCATCGTAGGAACAATGAAGAAGAAAAAGGAAAAGGAGGAGAATCGCACCGTGTCGGAGGCCAGAAGGAGATAGCTGCGGGAGCGGAGTAAAAACAAAGAACGGGCAAGAAGTGATTTGTACGCGCGCGAGACCGAGTTTTTGAACAGAGGGCCTTTTGACCGTCGCTGTTGCCCGTCCAAGGAGATACTCTTATCCTGAAGAAACACCGACCGGCTGTTTACCTTGCGTACATCCTCACAGCATTCATACAGCCGGCTTACAAAACACTCACGTTGCATTCCGCGCCGTACCGTGCTCCCCTTATGTCGCCTCGTTACACGCCGGACTTTTATGCCCGCCATTGTGCTCGCCGCGTAATTGAACGTAACATTGTACGTATCTCTTGCTCTTCAGGACATCCTGCGTTTTCCGCTTTTTTTTTTTTCTTTCCTTTCTTCAACCTGCTTCCCCCTCTGTGCCTTCACTCTCAGCCCACTCCTGCGTTCACGATTCTTTCACCCTGATAATACGCTGCTTCTTCTCTCTTGGCTAACGAAAGGACGCTTTTCTGCAAATTTTTCGTGGAATTTTAGGATATGTTTATTACCTTCAATGTGAAAGATTACTGATAACAGAAAATGCGTGTCAAGTATTTTTTTTTCCAAAGTTTCATCAATATCAGCGATTATCACTTGGGAGTATGTTCTTGTTAGGTTCCTTTTTTCCGTTGTGAGTGTGTTTACGATAAGCCAATTATCCTTGAGGTTGATCTGACTGGGCAATCTTTCGAGAAAAAGTTGTCGTCGACTTCCAGCTAGACCCAAATCCTTCAGAAAATCTCTGCCAAACAAACTGACTTTCTCAAAAACAGCGCTGTCAACGCAGCGTAAGCCTGAACACGTGGCCCTAACAGCACCTGTATGAAAAAAAAAAAAAATGGAATAAGCGAACCTGTTTTGGATCGTGCTAAATACGATCGAGGGATATCGGGTTAAATAATTCAGAAATCGTGGGACACGCCTTCGACGTCGGGAGATAATGGCTAAGCGCCATCTTGGACCACCCCTGAATCACACGATCCGCCTCCGACCACCTCGAGGTCCTGGGGCCCACTTGGAAGCGTGAGTCGGGAATAGGACCCTGAGTTTCATGACTCCAAGGTTGTGGAATCCGAGTCTGGCCATTTCGGTGTCCCAAGGTATGGAGATCGAGGTGTCGCGACTCTGGGGTGGTCTTAGGCGGGTCCCACGATCTCGGGGTCAGTCAAGTCGATATTCCATGACCCTCGATGGCGCGAGGCGGGCACGTATGCTGTCTATACGTCCGTGGCTGGCAGACGCAAGTCCCACGATTTAGGATCGTCCAACTTGAGGTTCAACGACTGTACGTTGCTTCGAGACAGGTTAATAGTTCCTGTTTCCAGATTGTTCCGCGCAGCAGTCTTTCCTTGTATCGACTTGTACTTGTGAGACGTTTATGTTTCTTCGTATTTTGCCTTTTTCTACTTGTCGACGGGGAAACTCGTCGTTCGGTATTCGAAACGTGCTAATCACGCTTGTTGTGAACGCGAAATACGTCAGATTTGCAGTTGTCGTCAGTCGTTATCGTGACGTACTCTACGTTTGCTGCGTTCCGAGCAAAACAAATTTGAACTAGTTGCCCAAAATTAATTTGGCGGGTAACAGTCGCTACCGCGAGCTTCGTTTTGAACATCGCAAAAGAACGCGACGCGGCACACAATGGAAATAACATGGTTGCACTTTTGAGAAAAGGGTTTGCAATTGTTCGATTCAATTGTTGCGCGTAACTAGGGAACACCTATTGTTCTAGCTCTCCTTGGCTGGAATAGGATGGTTAACAAAAGACCTGGAACCGTGTCAAAAGTTCACCGCTTTACGTTATGAAAAAACCTCGTTTCAGCAGCTTTTCACAGGCGGAAGTTTCGTAAATTGAGAAATATATGGGGAATATCATTGGACGTGAACGCGTTAATCGCTTCCTGTATCTTTCTCGCAACGATACTCCTTTGCGATATCACCTTGTAAACTCGAACCTGAGAAATCCTGCATAAAAGGGGATAAAAAGGAACGTCATTTCGACGATTTATCCTTTCCATGTTTCGTGTTCTTTCACCGAAACTGCGCATCGGTGTCCAAGCCTGGCACAAATATCCCTTTTCACGGGTTTACTCGACGGCGGTGGCTCGACTTAGAAAGTCGGGGGGCCGTAACAACGCGGCACAAACGAACTTTTACCGCAATACAAACAGAACCAACAAAACGCTCGTGAAAGTTAAGAAGTTAAGAGATTGCGGAGTTTTTCAAGGCCGCTGACGCGGCCTCCCATTACCCCGATGCCACGGGACCAGATTTTTCAGCCGTCTCCCCCTCGGTCCATAATCGGGAGATCCTCGCCGGGGATATTTTAAGCCGTCCATTAGAATTCAGCTGCGGCGAACTTTCCTACCGCCGCGTGCAATCAAACGCCCTGTTCAACTTTCTTTCCAGTTATTTTCAAGGTTACGAAATTTATCCGGCCCCGGTCACTTGTTTCACCGGTTCCCTTCTTTTATGCTAATCTCAGGTGTAAAAAGGGTGAACGTTTAGTGCCGCTTTCCGGGCGTCGATTTCATCGAGTTTGTGTTACTTTTACTCTTGGACTGGATCGGATTTTTATTTCGTCGGGTCGTTTGGACGATCTTTCGATTTGGACTATTCGTGGTTCGTTGACGTCACATGGAAATTGGATAGGTTACTGTTGGAAAGTTTGGCTTCACCTGTCGATTATCAACGATTGATAATGAAGTGTCTCGTTGTTCGTTTAATTCAGAGGAACAAATAGGTTAATTTGGAGTTATACGTTAGGGCCTGTGGTTAGGTTACTGTTTAAAAAGTTTGGCTTCAAGCGTCGATTACCAATGATTGATAGCGGTCCTCGGGTCTTTTTTGACCCACCGCTTTTTCATATTTTTAGTCATTTTTCCTGTTATCAAGTTTACGTTCCTTAACGTTATTTTAAAGGTTTATCGTCTAGGTTCATACGTCGCGTTGGAAACAGAAATTATTACACGTAAGGTCCTTTTTCATCCAGAAGTCTCAAGTGTACAGTCGAAACGAAGAACGCAGTAGGGTTAAAATGAACGTATCGATGATTAACGAGTGTGTAATTAAAGAGCAAATGCTTCGTTGTTCCTTTAATTTAGAGGGATGAAATTATTATAGGATTTTCAAGCTGTGAACAGTATTTATGGAGAAAGTTGTAGTGTTTGGGGCTTATGGTTGACTGACGTCGTTCAAGTTTGTAGCAGCACACCATTTTCTATTCATGGAGAGTAGAGGCAGCGAGAGTTCGATACCACACATTTCGCAAATAAGTTTCTAATTGATTTCTATTATGCATGAAATAATTGGTTTATGTGAAAATAAATTGGACCCATAGGATAGCCAGGTATGAAAAAGGTCGAACGACAGACTGTTAATAAGTTTTCAATTAGCTGTTTAAATCTGCACTTGTAACGAATGAAATTATTAAAAAATTAATCTGCCGATAAAAGGACGAATATCGAGATATAATACGAAAGTTGAGTTACAGTTGAAGGATATAATTGGAGCGCCTGTCGAGTGCACTTAAAATTTTGCATTATTCTCCATGAATCCAAGTACAATTTCGTCTGCAAAGTTATACGTAGCTTTGCACTATAGTCACATTCTCCAATTTTTTTTTTCCTTTTTATAACACTTCAACACGATGGAAGATTGTTAGATGGCACGATAAATGCCTGTCCACTTCGCTGATAACAAACGTTCCTCCGTTAAAATTCTACGCAATCGATTGTGTTCCCGACTATACACCTCCGTTGTCGCACTTTGACCGATTTAGTTAGAAACTCGTAATGTGTCGCACCTGTGAAATGCATCGAGTATAGAGGAAGCTACGATTAAAATGTCAATATCTTCAATCTGACGTATCTCGAATGAATTTCGTTTAAATTGACACAGTCGTTCGTAATTATTAGGTCACCCGTCATGTTCGTGTAGAAATTATCGCACGATTTGAATTACATTTCTTAGGATTTCAACAATTTTATAATGACTTTCGTGTGTGGAATAATTTCACATCGAACTTGTTACGACAACGAGGTTCGCTTCGTATTCAGTAAGTAGAATTTCCAAAAATACAAATTTTCAATAAATATTCGCGAAATTTTTTTAACGATTCTACTCACTCCTTCGTAACACATATTGACAGAGTCTAAGTTTCTCATTTTGAATTTGCGTCCGTTAGTATTTCTTGTATTACCTGCAATGTTTTAACTATTTGCGTGTAAGCTAATGGGATTCATTTTCCCGTGTATTCAGCCGATTTCAGTAGGTTTTAGTAACCACAGGGATACCTGGTGTATGAGAAAAAAGGAACAGCAAGACAGGAAGAGAAGAGAGCCTTTGCCATACAGCGCGATATTTGATTCTGTCATTTTAATTAATGCAGGAGGTTAATGACCGGAGCGGGCCGATCATATGATCGAGTTTGTTCGCGAGAAGAACCTGCGACACGAATAGGCCGTGGCCTTCCGACGTTTGTTGTTGTTAAACAAGAGCAAGTGTGTTTGTGCGAACACGAGGGATGCGAAGAGAGTAAGAGAGAGCGAACGCGGGTCGCGAGGACCGTATAAATAGGGAAAACAATAGCGAGAGTGGTCCTTTTCCCTGCGAAGCGATAAAGCGTTAATAATGTCGCTTGTCATAATTGTACATTACTAATCTCTAATTGCGTTTTCGTATTCCGTTTCCTACATTAATATGTCAAATAAACTCGGTGATACATACGAACAGGAGGGTATATAGGAGAAATTAAATTCACCAGGTACCTACCGGCTCCTCCAGATTCCGTCCTATCGGTAATTAAAAAGAAACGCTGTAAACTTCCTCGGGAAAGGTATCGAAATTTTCCGCGTCGCCGGAAACGAAATACGAGCGCAGCCACTCTCGGCCTGTTCTCATGTGGACCCTTTCATTCGTTGCCCACCCTTTGTCTGCCGCGAAGTGATCGTCAAAGAGCGGCCCCTTGACTTTTCCCACGTCTGGTCATTCACTTGCTACGTGAAAAACGCGGAACACCGGCGCTAGCGCGAGGAAGCAGCATGGCGAAAGAAAGAGAGGCACACAGCCGTGTAAGGGCGTGTGTAAAGGAGAGGTACGGAGCAAGTTGGAGAGAGAGGACGCGTGAGATTGGGAAGGTGAGAGAGTCAGAAGGAAAAGAAACACAACCTGGGGGTTCCATTTTAGGATGCACGAAGTTGCTTGTGCGACTCCGAGAAATAATCTTCGTCGACCCTTTTACGCGCGTCTGGTGTCGTCTTTCACCCTTTCGACCTCCCCGATGCAAAGCCTCCCTTTGCCTCCTTTCAACCCTCACCCTTTCACCGTCCTCCGGGATCGTACCTTTTCCTCCGTTTCCCTCTTTCATCCACGGGCTGGCTTCTCAGTGCCACCTCTTTCTTTCTTTTTCTTTTCCGCCCGCCCTTTCCTCTTTTCTCTCCTCCGGTCTTTTGTCTTCCAGCGAAAACTAGCGTGCTTCGCGGGATTGCCGGACAACGCGAAACGCCGGAAGTCACGAGGCAACGAGGCGGAATAATCGAGGCCTCGACGATTCTCGATTTGAAACGTGACGGAGAGACATCTCGAGGAATAATCGTTCCCGCGACACAGGAGCACTTTTCACGGTTTATTTCACCAGCGACGAAAGAGAGGCGAACCCACCACATCTGGGAAAGTGTTCCAGGATAATACCTGTCGATTTTCTCCGCGAGACTGAAACGTGAACGAGAGAGAGAGAGAGAGAGAGAGACTCGCCGCGACGTTGAAACGCATTCTAACGACGCGAAGTGTTCGCACACGGTTCGACCGGGATCTTTATTGGCAATTACGCGTCTGAGCCGCGTCTTATCATTGCCGTGCGCGTTTATCTAGTGAGAAACCTGCGGATTGACGACGAGATGACTACACGATGGCATGACGAGACGTAATTTCGCACACGTCCCTGCGAGCAGACCGTTTGCTTGGATACGCGCGCGGAAATCGCGCGAACAATGCGCGCACACGCGGATACCGCGTATCTGGGATCACCGGTGCGAGTGGAAACGGGAGGGAGTATTGTTCCCACGGAATTATTTCGGGTAAATGCTTAATTCGTACGAGCCAATGTGTACTGGTCCATCGTGGAGCTGTGCGGGAAACGTTGGTATGCAAGGATATTATCCCGTTGCACCTTGATTCTATTATTGAAGTCGTTATTTTTCTGATTTCCACGCGTTTAGAAAGAACTTTTGCTTAAATGCAAGAAAAGGAAATCTACAGACAGTAGGTAACGATATAATTGGTTCCAGGTGATTTACGATTATTTAACCCTTTTGTTAGCAATAAGAAGCGACTTCTATTTAGTATCCGTTGTACGGTAAGTGCAATGATCGGTAGATAATTAAGAAATTCTTAAGGAAAGTAATTTGGGTACGAAAGGGTTAATAGACAAGTGAATTTGCGTTTGCTGCTTACAACTTTGATCATTTATTTTTTCTATTATTTTTTCAATTGTCGGGTGCTGTTCTTTTTCTTCTTCTTCGCATTACGTGTTGAATTTAATCTAATTAATTACCTAAAGGAGGATGTTAAAGAAAGGCCAATTTTGGCATACGGTCGGAATGAAAAATTTTTTTACAGCATGATTCTACGCATCCTAAGGAACGAAAAATGTAATTGTCATTTTTCCCGGAAATGATGGGAAAGTTATGAAAAATGCGGTTCAAGGTAAGAGTATAACCATACTTATAACTTATATTCTGTCTGTTCGTAAATTAACCACTTAGAAACTCATATTGAGTATTATTTACAAAGATTGTTGTACATTAGTGTTTAATAAAAACCAAAAATAATGAAAAATAATTAATGACATTAATAAATAATAAAATAATCGTCATGACAGGGATACAATAAAAAAGGAAGACTCTAACAGAATTTGCATTTCTTAATTGTGTATCCGGTGATTTCATTTTTTCACTAATTCTTTTTCCGGACCTTTTTTACTCGCACCAGAGTTCTGTCTAGAATACGAAACTGCTTCGTGTTTGCAAAGCAATTGTTTATTCCAGTCGTTACTCTCAGAGAGTCACTCTCAGACGCAGTGTCTACTCGCGAGCAACTCACGATAGTTTTACTCTCAAAAGGACAGTGTAACGGTTTGAATTTAAAAGGGGCGCGTCTTTTTACCGTGATCGGCGTGCGTCCGCCGAGCGATGTTGGGAGCGGTGCCGCGCATGCGTCGGGAGCGGCGACTGCGCATGCGTCGAGTGAAAAAAAGTATGGCGTAGTGTATTGTATTAAGACCATGTGCGTGGCGTTTGTTCTCGCTTTTGTCAATAAAAGTAATATAAAATCAGAAAATTCTTTTCTGTGCGCGAACAGACAGTTAGCTTATGTTTGGCTCGATGTACGTACAGCGACCCAGGTTCGCGTTACTTATGTTTGGCTCGCAAGAAATATCACGAGTTCGAAGAAGTTAAGGCCTAGAATTTTTCCCAGAACAGTTGCGAACGTACAGCGATCAGAAATCGCGCAGAACGACTCGTCCTCAGTCGGTGTTTACGAGGCTGTCGAACGAGTGCCTCGACGAACGACGAACGTCGCTTATACTGCGCGATTATAGTCTTGCTTTCGGACAGGTAATCTCAGACGCAGTATCCTCTCGCGAAAAATACTCTCGAGAGCAACTCGCGATAGTTTTACTTTCAAAATGGCACGTAGCTTCGTGTTTAGTTCGATATAATACAGACAACGACTCTGGCTCGAGTTTCTTATGTTCGGCTCGAATTTCTTATGTTTTGCTCGAGTTTCTTATGTTTCGCTAGCAAAAAACATCGCGAGCCTCGCGCAATGTTGTGGTACGTAAGGTTGATTAGGCCAAAGTTACATGCATGAGGGTCACTCACACGCCTAGGATTTTTCCTAGAACTGCTTCGTGTAACAGGGAGTAGAAATCGGGCAGATCGTCACATACGCAGTTAGTGCTTACGGGCCTACCGAACGAGTGCGTCGACGAACGACGTTTGTACCGTGCGATCATAGTGTTGTAGAAAATTCAGTACTCCCTCGTATAAAGCGGTTTCGATTGTGCGTGGATTTCGAATCAATTTACGTACTTGGCATATTCGTTCGTGTGAATTAAATGCCGCTGCATACAAGAAGCTAGTGCACCGAATTCAAGTACACAACGTACAGCTCAGCTTGGGAGAAAAATCAAACGAGAAGCGTGTCTCTGCGAGCTATACAGCTACAGTTTCACGGTATGTGCATACGTGAATAATATGTACGTATATATACGTACACAATCGAATGATTGTATTAATTGAAAATAGAGGAGAGCCTACGTATAGCTAGTTAGATAAATTACTACAACAATTTCGTTTTATCGTATCCTAAGTTTATTTTTCTTGTAATATGATATGTTATAGCTATGAAACAATAACAAATTAGTTTTTTTTACTGTTGTCTCCCCGAGACATATACATATTCTATCCTTTTCTGGAAAAACACTGTCTCTTAGTAAACAGCTAAGTCTTTACACACGATCTACTTCGCTTGTTATTATTCTAACGACAATATACGACAATTGACACGCAGTGCAGATGATCCGACTTCAGTTTTCCGTAAAATCGGGGCATGGTTCCCAATTACGCGGATTTCTATCTACGCAGACAGTCGACATCTCTAAACCTTCGCGTAGTTCGACAGAACACTGTATACATATACATATATGTTTAGACCGATATGTAAGATGATACTTTTTCCTCTGGCTTTCATAGTGGATACGCAGTTAGGAAATGCAAATTCCGTTAGAGTCTTACTGTTTTATTGTATCCCTGTCATCACGATTATTTTATTACATTTACGATAGTTTATTAGAACTTTTATCACTTCGAGAATAAATAATTATTGGTTTCTGATTGCTTCGAATATTGCGTCAAAGAATTCCTTGTTTCGATTAATTTGCCATTAATTATTTTTCATTATTTTTGGTTTTTATTTAACACTAATGTACAACACTCTTTGTAAATAATACTCAATACGAGTTTCTAAGTGGTTAATTTACGAACAGACCATCATCCGAAGAAAACGAGACGGAATATTAAGTTACAAGTATGGTCATACTCTTAACTTGAACCTCTTTTTCATAACTTTCCCATCATTTCCGGGAAAAATGACAATTACATATTTCGTTCCTTAGGATGCGTAGAATTATGCTGCAAAAAAATTTTTCGTTCCGGCCGTATGCCAAAATTGACCTTTTCTTAACATCCTCCTTTATAGTGAGCAAGGTGACAAAGTCAAATGCGTTGTTTCTGATAGAAATTATTATACCATATTCGAGGTGAGATGGATGAAGTACCATTTTAGCGATGATTGGATCGTTCTTCTCTATTGTCTTTATTAAATGATAATTTAGAACGAATAATTAATTTTTCATTTTGTTCGTTGATTTTGAGAATTGGAGGGCTTTTGTCTTCCTATCTATCCTTATCTACACTATCTCGTTTCGTACCCAACGAGGATCGTAAAAACGACGTTAAAATTCTGTACCACTAGTTTCCCCGCAAAAGCACAGGTTTCTTCTACCGTGAAGAAGATTCCCCTCGATAACTTATAGCATCTCTATCAAGCTGATCATAAACTTGCTTACAACGCTCCCACAGAATGATCAAAAACACAGCAGCATCATCAAAGAAACAAGATTTACATCGACATGTTGTAAAAATGATCAAATGTCGCATCATCTCTTCCTTCTCACACCATAAAATTCATTTCGAACTTTATTGCATTGAACGCCTTCGTCGTATCAAATGTTCAACTTGGAAAACTAATAAAGTACCGACGTCTCTATTCTCATCCCTTCGTCGTATCTCGCTCTCCCTTCCTCTGTACCTCGATTTCTCAATACGGTAAACGTTTATGGCGTGTAACGGCGGATGTGAAGAAGAGTAGAGAGATCTCGGGCTGTGCGAACCGAAAGGGTCAGCGTAAAGAGGGAATCCGTGGAGCCGGTAATTCAGCGGTGTCCTGTGACGCTTTACGACGGTCCGTGTCGCAATCTCAATTCGTCGCGACGCCGGCCGTTCGCGATTTTTATGGTTTTAATGCGCGAAAGGAAATTTTTATACCGGCGACGAACGACCGCCGACCAGCCGTGTCCGTTCCAATAAAATTTTTTTCATTCACTGAACCCACGCACGGTATCACATGCGCCCGTAAAGAGAGGGCGCGAGAAAGAGAGACGTTGGGGCGCAGAGGGGAGGCGGGAATATAGATAAAATGAAGAGAGAGACAGTGGCGAATTGAAATAGTGGACGAGAAAATTCCGCGAATTTTCACGGCTGTGCCGGGCGTATAGCTAAAAATTGCACTTGTAGCGGGAACGTTGTAACAGCGGGCGTGTTTCATGCGACGTTTATCATCCCTTCTTTTAATTAGGCTGTAACGAATGTTGAAATTACGAAGGCAAGAACATTTCACGCCGACACTAGTATACGAATTTTTCTCTCTTACGAGCACTTTCGACTCTTCGATGTAAGAAATGCAGTTCTTCGTCGAGTTTCCGCGATTTTTGGATTATCGAGTGTGCCTGAGTGGCGAAGGGAAATAATATCGAATTTCTGTGGCTTTCGGTGGATCTCCATGGAAATACGCGTGACCTGAAGTAAACTTCATCCGTGATTAGACGAAGGATCGGAGATTAAAGCGTTATCGGAGGTAGCAGTGACCTGTGGAGCTATTAATGCTCAACTTGGATTAATATATCGAGAATTAGGATTCTGC
>NW_017100195.1:1085852-1088164 GCF_001263275.1 Habropoda laboriosa | reverse complement strand
ATATTCGAGATAAGCAGCTTACTTTTCTACCCTCGCGTGAGTAATATACGGCCCGTTGATCGACGTGAGTTGGATTTCCGAACTTCGCCATTCTTCTACATGATTCCCTATTACAGGGGTGTGGTGTTGTCTCAGTTTCTCGAACCTGAATTGTTGTCTTCGCGGTGTTTAAACTTTTATCGTGTCAATTTCTAAAATGAAATTCTGGTTGAAAAATTTTTCTACCCTTTTGCATCTTCTGTGCGTGTATGACGTACTCGCGAGAAGTTTGTTATGAAATTCGAAAAATTCGCCAAGATAGAAACTCTTGAATAGACTGGTCCACGAAGGGTGAGTCGGGTAACTTTAGAAGTTAAAATTTCTACTGTTACTTTTGACGATACGAAGACACGTACGAGAGAAATAATGTTTGGTGTAAAGGGGTAGATACTTTACGACGCGGGAGAATTTTTTTCAAACGAACAGAAGATGATTTATGAAAATCTTTTCGTTACATTACCGTTTCGTTAAAGTTACTCCACGGAAGATAAACGGAAGTTCGATACATTATACAGTAATAAGAAAAACATACTTTTTCCTCGTTATTAAAAACCAACGAGAAATTTTAGGTTCCAACATCACCTTGTACCTACATCGCACTCGTACTAATTAAAAAAAAATAAATTGTGCTGTTCGAAAGTCGCTCGCAAAAATTGCTCTAAAATTGAAAAAAAGAAAAAGAAGAATCTTTCCAGCTGATATTTACAATTAGCAAGGTATTTCGTCCTCGCAGATCTTACAGTTGTATTGTGATCACATACGCCTCGTCGAGGAGAGTAAGGATAAATAGACGTAATTAAATAATAGATTGGCCAGCGGAAAGAAAATTATTAAAGCTCGTGACCGACGGAGCAGCGTGTACGTGATCGAGGGCATCGTTCAACCGCAGGGTTGAACCAGCGAGACGAAGCTTATCAGGGCTGCACTCCCATCCGATATCAGCCCCTTTCGCTAACCAGACCTCTCTGCAGCTGATTATCGATGACCGAATTTCGACCGGTCAAGTCACGCGGAAATGATCGGTGTCGATCACTCCCGCTCCTCCCTCCGCCACCCCTTTTCGTTTGATTTTTTCACAGTCGAGGTATCGACCGACAGATATCCATGACAGATAAATGACGGAAACTCGCGATAACTCGGAACTGTTCTATTGAGAGCCGCGTGATTACCGAACGTTGTCGTTATTAATAAAGTGGTTCGTTTCTCTGCGTTGCCGGAAGCCGGTAATTAAGAAGACATGGTAATAAAGCTTAATCCTTGGTGGGGAGAAAAAGAAATTCTGGATGATTTAATGGATAGGAGAAGAAGTGCAATCTTCTTGATAATACTGCGTATTTCGGTGCGGAAAATACGTGGAGCAGGCACTTTGGTAAAGGCTCGAGCAAGTTCGTAGAGACTATAGGCTGCGCTAGGTTCATTAGCGGAAACTCGTTTCGAATGTATTAATTATATCAGCATAATTTGCTTTCAACTTTATTGCCCGGGGAAGTGGTTCGTATTACCTGTAAAGAAAACTTCTTCCCATTTTTAATCGCTGTGAAACTTTTATTACACTCTCTCCGCTTGCGTTCTGCTCTCGTCCGTTTCGAGCTCATCTTGTGCACTTTCTTCCCGTGGATCAATCGCGTTTCGCTGTAATCAGATTGTTCCTGGTTGTACGGGTACTGTTTCGAAGATTATTTCAGCGCTTATTTATCCGTGCACATCCTCGAGTTCGAGAGCCGCGCGGTGAAATTTCTCAATTTGAGTCGACGGGCGAGTAAGATAGAAGACACATTTTTCTATAAATGCCATTTCCCTCTGTTTCCTCTGTACATTTTTTTCTACTGTATGTTGTAGCAGACCGTGAAAAACACCTTGGACTCTGAAATTGTAGACCAAACATGAAACTTTCATTTTTTTGCCATTTCTTCGCTCAAAAAAGAATTTTTCTTCCATCTTGTTCACACCTTGGGACCATTTAAATTTCGTATAAAAATTTTCTCGTGTCGCCGTGGCCAGAAAATAATTAGGTGGCTTGTGTAGCGTAGACGTAGCGTTTGGAACGTTCGTTCTAGCAAGGATACGTGGTTGCGGAGAATATTTTTCCTTCCGAATGTCCACTCGTCTTGGCAGCAAACTGTTAGCAGCCGTCGAAACTACGGCGTATCGGCGAGTCGTCTGTTGACGGAGGATGAAAAACGCTTTTCTCTCCGGTTCTCCATCCCAGCCTGGACGTTTTCACCGTGGATAGAACACGGTGGCTGACTGAGGCCCGGCGGGGGAGAAGGATG
>NW_017100195.1:1081590-1085708 GCF_001263275.1 Habropoda laboriosa | reverse complement strand
TTTTTTCTATCTCCCTCCAACCTACTCCTTCTTTCCGCTTTTCCGTTTTTCCTTCCTTTTCTTTTCTTTTTTCCAACTGTCCGCTTCCATCGAACTTAACCAACGTTTTTCGAGTCCCTCTTTATATTCCAACTCTCGTCTCGTCTCCTCTATCCCTTTCGGCAGATTTCTTCGTTTTTCCTTGATTTGAACCGAACTTCTGCCGCTCAACGGCAAGCTCGTCAATCGATGAGATATCGTATTGCGAGGCTGTGGTACTGGCAGGCGGTGAAATTTTCGCTTTTATGAGAGCACACGTTGGTTTGACAGAAGAACGCGTCCGGAGAGCAACGGGAATCGGAGGAATATACACTTGCTCGGTTAAATTGAAGTGAATTCTGCTCGGTTAAATTGAAACGAACCATCCTCGCACTTCTCTTCACCCCTCACCAAACCTAAACACATCGACGAGGAAAGTGAATAGATACGGCGAGAGTAGACAAGACGCAGTATTGCATTGTAAATATAAAAAATTTCAATTTCTCTGATTTGCGTCCTATCTTAATGAAAATCGTACCACCGGAATGGTGAGATTCGCTCGATGAAAATGAGTCCAAACACGACATAAATCCGACTAGTTTTCACAGTATGGAATATTCGCTATCCGGGGTATTTAAATTGACGACTGATAAAGCTAGTTGGATTTATGTCTCATTTCCATCAGCAGAATTTTGCCAATTCGGTAAGGTGAAAATTAGAGAAATTGAAATTTTTCATATTGAACGAGTCATTGCAGCAGTCTTACTTGCGTGAAAGGTTTTCCGATTTAAAAATTAGGAACACTAATGCTTCGCTTATGGGATCACTGCTTCGTCGTATATCAATTGATATTACCTAAGGATATTAAAATAACAGCAAATGCAGCGAGGAATCTTCTTACGATTTCTGATTTACTGTATCGTTGCATATGTTGCACAGATTTATAACTAATCCATAGAAATTACGAGCCGATAAATCAGAAGCGACTCTGACAAACGAGCTGTGCAATAAATTTGCTTATCTTTTCAAAATTGTTAGCTGTTAATTGTCGCAATATTCCATACTTTGCGAGTTTTACCACGTTCAAATCGCATTTCTATTATCGATTCGGAAGTTGTACAGTGCTTAGTAAAAACTCTGTGGGCGCAAACTTTTCTCCCAAGATTTCAATAATGTGGCAATACGTATTCTACGCGGGAGAAACATTACGCTTGAGAAAGGGGGAGGAAAAAAGAAACTGGCGTACAGGTTCGAAACGCCAGGAAGCGAGCCGTAAAATTTTCGGTCACGTAGATTGCGACAAATTGCTCTACACACAGGTAATCGAGTTAAGTTGACTATTGCCGGCAAGTAGTCCGGCCACGTTGTTAGCCGTAGAACGGGTAGGGCTTGAAATCGCGGTCGATCGGGGGAACGCCTCGCGGCCCGATCTTTTTCGACGCGGAGCACGTGAGCCGTGCAGCCGGAAAATCTCGTAATCGCTTTCGAAATTCGAGCGTAATTGCGTTTGTTCTGCGCTGTTGACGTTCGATTTTTATTAGCCGAACGGGGGAGCTCAGTCGCGCGAAATAAAGTTAAGGGGGATGACCGGCGGCGAAGGAATCGACGGAACAACGTTCATGTCAGTGTAAACAGCGTCGATGGTGTGTTCGTGAGAACGAACGAACGAAAATATTAAGATGATTAACCCTTGTACGACGAACGCAGGGTCATTTCGATTCGACAGCGATAAAGTCTACGTCAGGAAATACACCTACTTTACGTATCAAATGTAAGCGGACAGGAAAAATATCGAACATGTATAGCTGAAAGTATACCCATTTATACGATAGAAACTTTGCTATGGGTCAGAATGACCCTAACGTCTAAAACCATTCGCCTTCCGAGGGTTAAGAGAGACACGCCGGCTAAGTAATCTCGAATTCATTGTGAAATTGCCAAGTGTCGAATTGTTAAAATAATAGCAAGTGGGGAGAAGAATCTTACGATTTTTGATTTGCCATAATGTTGCATATGTTGAACAGTTTTATAATTAACTCACAGCGATTATAAGCTGATGCATCGGATTTCGAGCAAATGAATTGCATCGAGTTTCAGAATTACCTGAAAATGTGTATTCCATTTAGGCAGAGTTATCTATAATTACGTCAACGTCCCTACGTTTATACTAAGTTTCTTACCACGTGAAATTCTCCAGCCAGGTTGTGCAAAATATTCAGCGCGATCGCGAAGTCTTCGGGGAAGGTGCCGCCGCGCCGTAAGAAACCCTTAATCGACCGCCGCATAAACAAACTTCAAACACGCTAAAAAATAATTAGCGTGAATCGACACTATCGTGGCTGCGCCCTTACATCGAACGGGCGCCCAAACGATCGTCGGGAACGCTTTAACGATCGTTGTTGCATAAATTCCGCTATCTGGAATCTCGCGCATAAAACACGTGCTCCACGGAAACGTCGAAAGTTCCATTCCGGCGAACTTCTTTTTCTCCGTATCGTTGGTTCATCGCGTACACGCGTGCGTCCGGTGGGGGGAAGAGGGCGAAAAGCATAGGGGCAATAACATGCTCTCGAGCGAAATGGCCAGCGAGGAGAGGGTGTCCTCCTGCCCCTTTGCGTTTAAGTATTTATTTAACGTCGAGCGGTGGAGAACGGCGGCCGCGGGAACAAGGGGTAGAAGAGCGAAAAAGGCTGGGCGACGCGAGAAATAGGGGTAAGAAAGGAGGGCGAGGGGTAGAGCATGCAGAAGTTCTTCCGGTCGAGACGTTGTAGGGGTACGAAAGTGCCCCCAGGGGCGTACTGCGGACTTTTGCCGGACACAGAAGTGCCATACTGGGGGCCGACTAACGGACACGTACACAACCGACCTCTACCTGTCGCACTGTACTCGCACCCCGTTTCCTCTTTCGCCATTTTACCCTTCCTTTTCCTTCCTCTGTGTCCCCTCTATCCTGGTGCAGTTGCACGCAGCCAGCACACGTACAAGCGGTCCGAATGCGGGCTTTCTTAGCTGGGAACCTTGAAAGGAAAGTCTGGTGCGGCAGCAGCCGGGACAAAAATTCGCGCGCCGCGATTGTCACGCGGAAGTTGAAATAATTGCCGTGGAATCGGCCCGAGGATATTTCCTACGGTTTTCCGCGGAGATGTAGGTATAATGGAAACGTGAAATATTTGATTCTTGTCACGCTGTTTTCAGAGATGTGAAACGTTCTCGCTTCCGAAGTCGACGTGTATGTCGTAAATTTTGAATGATGGAATATTTTGAGTAGATGGCGCATTGAATAATTCAATTTAAGATACTCGATACGTCGCGTTCGGTGCATTTCAGCGAGTTAACTTTAAACGTGAATTACTGGAATGTAGGGGACGTGGAACTTTGGTCACTGATAACGCTTCGCATTGACGGGGCAATATTTAGATTTGTCAATGAACCTCTGCTATCAGCGCGTTTTCTGCTTATTGTTCGACCCAGTTGAGAATAGATTTTTATTTTAACGATACGAAACAATGGCATGCACATCGCACCACGTATTGCCAGTTGAACAAAATTTCCATAATGATGTTGGCAATTTGACGAATTTCTTATCATTGATCCCTCAATTTCTTTCTAAGGAATTAATGACAGATTGGACGTTGACGTAAATTGGTAGATGTAGTGTGAAACTTTTACCTGGAAGTGTTAAGGAACGAATTGCTCCATATACAATCAACGTTCTTTTAATTCGAAGCAACACGTCGAATTTCCAGCAACTACAATTACCAAGGTTTAAAATGAATATTATAGTTAACGTCGTACGTTATCTTTCATTTTCTGTATTCGATTTGCCGCTCGGATTTCGACTGTACCATCCGGTATTAGTATCGTTACAGGTGCGCGAGCTCTGGTGTAACTGCACGCTCGTTTACGCGTTTGAAACTGAAACTCCGAGCCAGCCCTTTTCGTTCGTTCGTCCTCCTCTTCTCTCTCACCCTCTCCCTCTCCAATGCTCCACTCGTAATCCTAACGTTTGATTGCACCTATTACGGTTGAAGCACCTAATACGTAACTTTCGAGACTCGCGCGATAGGTCGGCGCACCAGCCGGATAAAATCGATTTCACC
>NW_017100195.1:1057874-1081497 GCF_001263275.1 Habropoda laboriosa | reverse complement strand
CCTTCCTCCCTTGGCTTCAACCTGTTTTCCTCCGCTAGCCGTCTCAATTACGAACGAAGGCACGATGGGATTGCACCACGACCGCTTTGTCCCTTGTTTTTCATCGTGATTTGTGTTGTTTGATCACCCGTCTCGTTTGCTCCCTACCCCTTGTGCTTTACTCTGCCGTTTGGATTAGTGTTTTCTTTATTCGTTTGAGAAAAGGAATTAATTCCCTTTGGTTTGTTCTTTTTTTTAATTCTAAAGATTGATTATTTATTTTCGATGGTATAAGGAATGTGTCAGGTGATACAATATAGCGATCGAAGCCTCCTTTTCAAGTTTCCTTTTTTTATAGATAAAATTCGATAATGCTCGAGACTGTGCTGACGATTGGACGTGTCTCCTTTGCACTACGCGCAAGACGTAACCCTGGGTCGAAAGTGACCCGTTATCGACCGAGCGAGGGTTTCTGCTCCTTCGCATGTCCAATATTTCAGCCAATTTCGTCCAACGTCTGTCAATTTCCATTAACATTTGCCGGTAACGTGAGCTTCCGTGCACAACTCTCCAGGCCGATTAACCGTTGCCCCGTTGATCGGTTTAATTACGCGTTATACAAGTACCGAGGGGAAGAAAAGGGCAGGGGACAGGAGGGACGGAGGTTTCATAAACATTCGCGTTCGAATGCAGAGGGATAACGGATAATAAAGAGGTATCGTTTGCAATTGACGTATCATCGACGAACCGGACAGGTTATATAATAAAACGTATTCTTCTTGAGCCAGTTCTCGCTGATTATTGGAGCAATTAACGCGGCTGCTTCGAGCGGCGAGTTGTTTTCACAGACACGTGTCGATAACGTTACAGCGTTATCCCGTGGTTACAATTCGTTTCTCTTTCTCCGCTTTTATTTATTTTCTGTTATCGATACATCCGATTGGCTAACTCTATTCGTTTATCGTCTTAGAAGTACCGCCGATGCGTTATCCGTACAAAATTGAACGCGTGTTTTATTCAACGTTAGGTATGCCCCTACGTCGTGATGCGGTGTACTCCATTCGAAATTTAGATTTTTAAGGCTTTCACCGGCGTGAAAGTCGAGCCTGTCTCGCGGTTGGCTTCTCTGTAGAAACCTAATGGCGCCCTTTTCGAAGAGTGCACCGACGATGCTTCATCAGCGTTCGACCTTCATCAGCTTCAGACGATAGAGCGATGCATTAATATCAGTATCAGCCGCATTAGTGTCATAGCAGCGTTGATAAAGCTACGGTCGCGACGCTGGTGAAGAACTTTTCTGAAAGGACACGGCTTGCACACGCTGGACGGAGTTGAATAACATCGTTTCAGGAATATTTCCTGCCCATTCGTGGAAACTAAACACCACGGTGTCTTCGGGTTATTAATCATCTGACTTTTCACGTATCGAAATTCTCGATTCTCGGTGGTATCAAAGCACTTAATTAACTGAAGTTTCCATTCAGAAGGATTCATTGTCAGAACTTTTAATTAGCAAAATTTGGCAATTATCAAGTGTTAATCACCGATTTTCAAGCATTTCCAAATTATTATGGATGAAATTTCAATTGTCACAGTTCTTCAGTCCGCGATTATTCAAATTCTCTGTTATCTGTTATTAAGAGCTTGTTAATTCACAGTTTATTGATATATAATCGATGATATAACCAGTACTGATCTTCAGTTCCCTTCTTTCTATTCTGTTCCTACTTTTATCCCACATATTCACTTCTCTACACCACAGTTCCTAATTAAACGTGACTGTTACCTGCAGAACGATAAGAGAGGAACCGAAAAACGACGGAGGAGAAGTGACCTTGACCAGTCGATACATCGTGTCGGACTATAAAAGACTCTCGTTCGCGTTTGCGCTTTCATTAACAGTGTTCCCTTGTTATTGGTCGTATCGTGCTTTCCAATTCGTATGTTTCTTATCGATATGTCAGATGAAGGTCCTTCTAAAAGTGGTGTAATACTTTTCACAGCCGAGAGGCCTCTTTCTCTTTGCGCTTAACACAAGCGGTGTCGAGATATCGAAGCAAAGCGATCGTAAAACAATTAGCCAGACTACGTGGTTGTTACTAACCCTCACACACGGTCTTCGGGATCGAACACCGTGTTTTCTAGTTTCCTCCGACTTGTACGCGCCAGCACGATCGAACTCCGTTTGACCATTGGCAGAACGTGACACTGTGGCCGTCGCGTGGCTCAACATAAAGCATTCAAAGCGTCGGCAGAAAACAAGATGCATTTGCATCTCGCAGTGTAACCGCGGCCCAGCGGAAAAACGTAAATAATTCGATGGTTTTTGTGCGAGCGTCGAAAGGGTAAGCGATTCGGGTCGACCGGGTGGCCGAGTCGATCGGAGCGTGCCAAATTGTCAAATAAATGCATGAAAAATGGATTTGCGCGAACGGCGGAGGGTGTGAGGAAAGGGGCGGTGCTTTGAAACCGGAAGCTTCGCCGGTTGGCTATGAAATTTCCATCGAAAATAACACTTTCTCGCGCGCTCGACTGTCTGAAATTATTGAAGTCATCGCTAGTCCCTGTCGACGCCGAAGCGGCTTGGCACGTTCGAAATTGAAAGGCGACCGATGTGACTAATGTTGGCCGGGAAAATGCGGTTTGTGGTACGTGGCTAAGGAGAAATATGTATGTGGCAGAGATATTCAGGTTTCGCTTATCACAAAGTACGATAGTGTTCTGATGTGCTCGTGGTAGTTGCAACCAACTTTCGAGCTTTGTCGATTTTGTGCCGAAGGACCACCTCCTTGATTAGGAGGACAAAACAACTATTGCTATTGACTAAACTTCCTAAGAGCGACTTGTGCCGTGATCAGATGACTTCTGTCTTTCCTTTCCGCGAAAGGTCCCACGACACCTCCGTGCGAGGATGCATCGCGGGGGTGAGGCCCTCGGATAGGTTGAATACATTTTTCGATAGTGGCGGGGAAGGGTGGTTGGCGAAAACTATTGGTTAAAATCATAGGTGGGAAAACTACACGAAAATGCCACCCCCCAGACCATAGGTCACTCTCAGGTACCAAGCGTACCCTTGAGTGACGCACGCGGGAATTCCGAGTGCCTCGAACAATGACCGTAGCTTCGGCTCTGGTGACCGTATGAATGCAAAAATGTACAAGTTAAAAAAGGGGCGAAGATTTTAAGTCGAAAACAGGGCAATAAAAGGTAAAAGCAAGTTCTTAGATTGAAAGACTACGATTGCCGTGGCGTCATAAAATTACCGCTGCTACGAAACGAGCGAAGGCGAAAAATATATACAATAGAACTACATGCTAAGAAATCTAAGGGTCGGGCGGCTGACATACCTGTCGAGGATTAAACAGATAGAGTAATGTAGGATGTGAAGAGGGAGAAGGGAGCAACAACAGGTCAACGTTTAAGATTTAACAAAGAAAATGGAAAAAAGCAAAATGATAGATACAAACGACTCTGTGGCCATTTAACGACTGCCTCTTTCGCTCGTCTCGCGCTTAACCGACACACGCACACAGCCGTCGTCTTTCGGTAGCTTTTGCCTAGCTACCTCTGCGCTAGACCACCCCACATGCATTTTGTCTTGACTAAATGATTTTATTCCTGAGAATAATTTCCACTGTATTCAACGACCTTTAGAGATTTGCTTCGGTATTTTCTCGAGGATAATCTTTGTTCACCACCGTTGGTCTTGAACTAGTGGGATCTGATATTTCCCGTGCAACTTCGGTATAATAAATTTAACGATAATTGTGAAATGTTTTTATTCGTGCTGGTGTTAATTCTTTTGTCGAGATATAAGTGTGTGTATGCACACGTTTATGGCCGTAGATTATGATCGTGGTACAACAGTCGTTATTGTACGACATATGAGTGTATAAATCTTGTCTGTACTTAACCCTTTCTCTACGGCACACTTGAGGCAAAAAGTGCTTGCTGAACGAAACAGTTACTAGTCAACGCTGGCATAGAAATAAAAATATGTTGATTGAAGATCAACTGTTTAAATGAATTAATAAATTGTACTTATTGTAAATTACACTCTTCGTAAATGAGTGACCATTTTTACACAGCGTGTATATATGCTCTTTGTAGCAAAAGGGTTAAGAAAATGTTTATCCAGTTTCACGCGATGATTCAATGTTTCCCTACTTAAAACTGCTGCAAATGACTTTCTCAAAACTTGGAAGCAACGAACTGTTCTTAATTCTCTGTTACATTTAAGTCTCCGTCAAATTTTCAAGGAATTTCGACAAACCGTACCTAAAGTTATCTTCTTTATCTTAACTACAAACACACCGCATGAAATAAAATGTAACAGTGTAATTTACAAATTTATAAACGTAACAATCAGATAGCCCTAAGTAGTTCACCTCGAACGTTAAACAGTACCGCACGTAACAATGTCGCACAACGATTTCATCTACCCAACTATATTTAGACACAATGTCCACGTGCTATTTAAATACCCGTTCGTTACTCTAAATTCGTCGTCCTTCGCGATACAGGCTCTCCTAAAAATATTTCCCAAACTCTTGATAACCGGATCAATCGACCTTTATCCGTGAGCATGCAGGTAGCTCGACAGAAAGAGTTAAAGAGAGTAGGGAGTGCGTAAAATATTGGTTTTCGAAGCCATTGAAGAATCGAGGGGAAGATTTGGTAAAGTGGTACATAATCCCAGGGGTGTCGAACGGCTGTAACACAGCAAGCCGCGATAATTAGTCGGGATATTCAGCGTGCAGTTTTGGAATATCCGACGATCGAATGGTGGGCAAACGGGTATACACACCGGCCAGGCCAGAGATTACCGAGGCATGGAATATATACATAGTATGTATATCGGGTAAACGGTGGTTCATTAGAGAAAATAGTTTTGGCGCGGCTGCATTCAAAAGGGGCAGGGAGCGTGCACCGCACGAGACGTTGCTAATTCAAAGGCACGAGCGTGGAATAGTTGCAGAGCCGCCCATCGCGTTCCTTCGTGACAATAATCGCGGATTGACTGACTGACGAACGCGTTGGTGAACGACAAAAACTGACAGTCGGAGAGATTACCCGCGTGTATACGGATTAACGTTGCCTTTATGTCCCACAGAGGTATAAGTCTTTGCCTTCCATTGGCCAAACGATCATTTTTCGAAAAGCTTGTTGCGATACCAGGGGATGTTGGAGAAAAGGGTCACGTGAAACTGTGAGGTTTTGCAGGGCGTGGTGCTCTTTCAACCGAACACTTGATGAGCTTTTTCATAGTTCGCGAACGTTAACAGGGAAATCATTTGGTTCCCAATTAGTTGCTAACAGGGTTTTACCTATTCTTGTGGCAACTGTGAGAAATGCACGAGGTTCGTTGTTTAGCGTGCCTACAGTTGGGCTTTTCATTTCTCTGGAACAGTTTTATATTCGTTATTTTCAATCCTGCACGAATTAGGTACACTTTGCGATAAATCCTTTGACTGTTCGTAGAAATGGGGAACAAAAGTGTCATGAAGTGAAGAATAAAGAATTTTTCAGTTTAGATCTGTTCGATATTTTTCTTTCACTTCAATTAGTATTATGTTCTACAACCAGTACTATTTCATACAAACTGTTCGCACACCCTGAAGAATTATAGTTTGAAAATGTTTACTTGGGGAATTTAAAGGTCTTCTCGAGATTTGCTTGATGTCAATTGTCAAACGCTCGAACAAAGAAATAAGGCAACAGCTGTTTTACGTAAAATTAATAACAACGTATACCTGTATAATAGCTAGCCTAAGTCAGTGCTGTCTAGGCGAAGCTTCCTCCGCTTTCTCTACTCTGAACTTCACCTAACACCACGTTATTTCTAAGCAACACGCACTAATAAGCACAACAGATTCCCTTGAAAATGCGTTGATCTGTCTGCTTCTAGTGGCGGCTCGTAGGAGAGGACAAAACCGCGTAAGGAGCTCTGCCCGTGAACAGTACTGGCGTAAGTGACACACCACCAGCCTTCCTCTCTCGATTCTCTCAAAAGTCAAACTAAATTTTTCCCTGAAAAATTACTCTTCAAACCAGAACTTCGATGTCAAATCTTACTCACTTTTCCCACCCTCTAACCGAAACCACGTGCGAGCAGCGACGCTCTGTTTGAAAAGCGAAAATACACCGCGCTTCTAGCCGCGAGTGTATTGTCACAACAAGGTGGCTCTCGTAATTACAAGCGTCTTTTTTGCCAACGAACGTCGCGCGAGAACAGGGGGCGGAGGACGATGATGCGCCCTGGCGCACGGATGGAGCGTTTAACGACTGGCAATCAGGATCCAGGAAACGGAGCTGCTTTTATCCCGCTCGCGTACACCGGCCTGACGACCATTCTTTCTCCCTCGGTTCGCTCTGGCCCCAGCAGCTTTTTATAATTCCCGGCAAAGCATTTTTTTCTCCCCTGGTCGCCGTTTCCGTTTCGAGAAGCAGTCCAGACCTTTCCTGCTCGTCCCTCTCGCTGTTCCAACCTTCCCCCTCCTCTCACCCCTGGTTCCCTTATTCCACGGGACCGGATACCTTTTACCACGCCCATCCTGTCGTCGTTTGCATAAAGTGAGCTATCTGCGCTTTTAATATAGGCAAATGAAGTTACGCTCCGGAACTAATCATATTTGCATGCGGAATGGCGATTCTCCTTTGAGCCCCCGTCGGACTTATTACTTACAATTTAGTCGACGTGGAACGTTCTACGACGGAAAACCGACCGGCATGATAATGCGGATCGATCAGCGATCCGTCTTGTTTCGATACACCGAGTATGTAACGTTTGGACGCGCGCGTTCCCCCGTGGTCTGACTATGTGTGCGCCTATACTACTTGCGGAGCTGTCTTTATTTTACCGCGTACTACTTACAGCGCGGATCAAATGTATCGGTTATTATCTGCGATCTCTAACATGTCGGCTTCTAATGGCTATGTTTAAGAGGATAATTTTCCTTCTTTTTGCTCTTCTCCTTCTTTTTTCGTACTACTCGTTCGTTCGATACAGCTGCCGGTTATGATCACAGGTTGCGTAATTAACTACCAGGATCTGATGTATTATTACGTTTAATTTATCCGCGTTCAAGAGGTGAATACGCCTTTTCTCTGTACCGAACGATAGACGCGGTTGTTATTACCGTATGAATACGTAAATGTTGGAATAAACGATTGCGCTTTCGAAGTAGTCATGTGTCGCGTTAATCAGACGGGACATTCTTTCGCGGTAGAGAACGTCTAATGAATCGAATTTTCGATAAGCACTCGATGATGACCTCTACGTAATCGAACGACTGTTTAAAAATGTAATTAAAACGTGGAGCAAAATAAGTTTTGCTATCCGGGGGAAAAAAATGTCCGTTGAAACGTGGGAACGATAATTTGGAAAGTTTTCGCGAGGAGTTTGCTTTATATTCGTCACGTTTCCTCGCGAGGTGATCAAATATTTCAAATTGAAATACCCGGTCGGTCCGCGAATCGCGTCCCGATCAAAGATTTTCAATTACGTCAAGGAACAAAGTTTCGTTTTATCGGCGGTCGACGAGCCGCGCGCGGCTCCGCACGACGGGGGATTACGCTATTATACATTAATGAAAGCGCGGCTTTCACGTAAGATACGTACGAATGAAAGATAAACGCCATCCTCACGGGACACTGTTTGCGGAGCACTCATTGTACACTACTTGAGAAGTTCCGCAACTACGCCGAAACGATATTCTTGCCGGGACTGCCGCGGAAACTTCCGATGAAACGTGACACTTTGTCGTTTCCCCGCAATCATGCTTAATTAATTATCGATCGACCTTTGCCCGGCGCTCGTTTCCACCCGCGAGCTGGTAACTGCTTCTTCTCCCACGATTTCAATTAGCAAACGGCGTGTGTATATATAGTTTAGAGTGTATTTATTATTTTGCAAAATTGAAACACCTGAAATGTATTTGCTGCTGATCTGGTTATCTTTCTTACTTTAATTATTCCCCTCTTACGATTTTTTTAATTAAGTACGGTGACGTTGAATTAATTAGAATCGACATTATCTTCGAGATATGCGAAATACGTATGTTAAATGGAGGGAAAATAAGTTACAGTTTTACACGGGGAATCATATTCCCCAGTTGCGAGGTATAATTACTTTCAGTTGGTAACACGTTGCTATTTCCTGATTAAAAACATTTTCATCAATGGTAACCTTTTTCTCTGTTGAAGTTCTACTTCGTCCATTTTTTGTTTTAGGTAGGTTCCATTAATTTTTCGGAAAAATTTTACAGAATATTCCGTGAATGTAATTACTCGTTTGGTACGAAATGTTTTAGTCGAAAATGAAGTTTCCATTTGCTGCTCCAAACTTGAATTTACGTTAGCGATATACAGGGTGTTCGGTATCTGCTGGGAGAGCTCAAGAATTAAAAAGTAGCGTTTAAGGCTTCGTTTTTTAGTTATTAACAATTAAAATATTCGCTTGAAACAGGCTATTTTGGTGACAGCCACAGGACGGGTATTTCACTGCCGTTTCCAGCGAGGAAAGACATGCTTATCTGTTACAAGAAACTGTTGCAAGGACTGACACAATTTTGCCAAGATTTTACAATGATACTCCAACGTGAATCGTAGAAAAACGTTAATCCTGGCCGTAAACCCTCGCCAATCGGCCCTAAAGTAACTAAATTAAACCTAAAAATTAAACTTGCGTAAATTACGTCGACCGCTGGGGCAGTTTCTGTTACCAACTAATTGTAAGCGAAGCTTTCGCCGCTTGGTAGGACACTAACCTAACCGTCTCGCGGTTGCTACGAAAATTGCCCGTTTCAGGCGAAGATTTCAATTGTTAATAACTAAAGAACGAAGCCTCGAACGCGAATTTTTCATTCTTCGTTTTCGTCTTATTCCGGCTTCCAGAATCACTCCTTAAATTTTCTCCGAGCAGTTTACCGAACACCCCGTGTAATACGATAATTTAGCGAATATACGATCGCAATAATTAACGTGCGTGCTTGCCGGGGATAAACAGCTGCACCAGACGAAACCTTAATTCGATTTGACACACAGAGCCTGAATTTCCTTGAAATTTAGCCGGTGCACGTGAATACCAGTCTGGTATTATCGTCTGCGGCAACGAGCGCTGCATTTCGGTCACGCACGATCGAGTATTATCGTCGTCATTGTTATATCGACCACTCGTGAGGTAGCGAGCATACGGCTGTAATCGTAGTCTGGAGGAGCGCTTACAGAATATTGCGGCCCTGAACACACTGTATTGAGATACACATATCGATAACGGACTACGGATAAGCACGCTCTAAGAGCTCGGTGAACCGCTGAACCACTTTGCCCCCGTATTACGAGAACGCGCCGGCGTAATTAAAAATATTGACTCGCATTAACGAACGTTTTAAAAACAATCCTGGAATGGAACATTTTTAAAGTAATCACTTCTTATCCGCGAGAGTGATTTGTGCGTGTAAATTTGATTAAGAGCGTTTGAATTTTAAAACGAATTTGTTTATAAAACTTGTGTCTCTTTTCAGTGAACCTTAACTAATCATACGAACTACTTATTAATTTAGCATACATTAATTCTAACTAACATTCTAACTGTTAATTAACCCGTTAACTATGGAAGACGAGCTAAAAATTGCACATTGTTTAGAGTTGATTTATTCATTATTGGATCAAATATAAAGCACTCTTGTCATCCGAAATATGGTGACAAATTGAAAATTTCAGTCGAGAGAAAGAAAAGTTGGCATAGTTAACAGGTTGAAATTTGAATATATCGCAATTACCAAACCTATCTATCCTCCTACTAACACAATAACATTACTAACACCCTTTCTTTTCTCTTCTCTTTTCAGATTCAATGTAACTCACCTTCTAACGCCTACGCTTCGTGCACCAACGACTGCCTACTAACCGTCTTCGAAATGACTTAGATCTCCGTTGATCTAGCTCTCGAACGAAACGAAGAATAAGAGAAAAAGTGAGAACCCCCGTTACAACAACTCCCGCGCTAATCGTCGTTGATCGAGTAGCACGAGCGTTGTTCGTTCGTCGCTCAAGATCGATGATGCGAATTCCTGAAAATGCGCAGGACGAGCAGCAACGGTTTGAAGCTCGAC
The DNA here is from genome assembly GCF_001263275.1 of Habropoda laboriosa. Lineage (NCBI taxonomy): Eukaryota > Metazoa > Arthropoda > Insecta > Hymenoptera > Apidae > Habropoda > Habropoda laboriosa. The sequence continues at coordinate 1,071,403 of NW_017100195.1, read as the reverse complement.
CTAACGGAGAATACTCCAGGTAGCTCGTTGTCGAGGCTGCCTAATTTAGTCGAGCATGCGGAGACCTGTCAGGCGTTGTCTGCCGGAACCGGTGAGAATTTAAGCAGCAAACTGCCTAACGTGGTTGAGGGCTCGATGGACTATGGTAGCGAGCGTAGATCCTCGCGGTACCTCGAGTACCAAGACTCGAAGCCGTATCAGGATAGCCAGTCGGCTTCCGGGCTGCCTCCGTATGAACAGGGCTACCACGATCAGTCGAGGGGCTACAGAAGCTACGAGCGAAAGCCGTACGACAGGGAGGATATCGACCGATACGATAACAGAATTTATCCGGAGGATAACTTGAGGTACGATCGCCGAGGGGATCAGAGAACGTATCAGGAGTCAGACTTAGACGCGGCGTACGAAAGGAGTGATGCACAGAAGCTCAGCAGAACCTATCCTGCTGAGCTTCAAGAGACCGGTGGAGGTGGAAGGCGATACTCGAGAGATTTGACCGATTACGAGTACGCGTCCAGATACGCAGAGGAAACGCTCAAGCTCGAGCCGAAAAAGGATCATCACCATCAGCATCATTCCGGCAAAGTGTACGAGCCTGCACCGTCTAAAGGCTACGAGTCCGGTGTAAAGACGCATGATTCTGCCTACGAATTGTCCTGCGCCGCGCAACAGGACCTATCCGGCAGAAAGTACGAAAGCAAGTATCACTCTGTGAGTAAGATGTACGGAACCCTGCCGAGGTACGAGACCAGCAAGCCCTACGAGCCCAGATCGTACGAGTACGACGAGCAGCCTTACGAGACAAGCAGCAAGGTGTATGACTCGAAGTACGAGCTAACTAGTTCGAAAAGTTACGAGAGAGCCAAGTACGACGGCTCTTCGTCCTCGAGGTACCAAGACAAATCGTACGATCAGACGTTGAAGATCGGCGAGCTAGGATCGTCGTCGTCCGCTGCTTATACGAGAAAGACACAGGACCAGGAGGAGACTAACGCTGAGAAGATGAACGGATACAGGAAGAACAATTTCGAAGCGTACGGCGTTTATTCGGATCCCGAGGATGATCACGGGTTCCTGGCTGAGAAAAAGCCACCTCAGTACCCGTACAAGGGTGTGGTGGTGAATGTCAGCGGAGAGTCTAGCGTCATTGACCAGAAACAGGTCAAGGACAGCAGGCAAACGGAGGTCGTAGGGAACCCTTGGTGCAGGCCTACCATACTGTTGCTCCTGCTGGTCCTTCTTGTCGTTATCTTCGTGTTCGTCGCTGGAATTCTTCTGTACCTAAACTGTGAGTCTCCCTGCTTGCTTTTTCTCATCATTTTCAGCGATGGTACCCTTGAAAAATCGAAGGCATATTTACACTTTGAAAAAGTTACAGTTTAAATGCGTAATTATTAACGTAACGCTTCTGTCGTGCCGGCACATTTACCCAAAGAACCGACGATGATCCCGTTTAAAACGAATGTCCGTGGTTAACCAGGTAGCTTTGTTAAAAGAGGACACGAAATTGGCGAAGTTTTCGCAGCCAGGCTACAGAGACTTCTCTCGTTCTTTGAACGCGGCGTACTAATAGTACGCCCGCCTCTGCTCGATCCTAGTCTTTCTCCCTCGTTTCCCGTCATTTCACTCTTTCGTTTTGCGTCCAAGCGATTTCAGAGGGCCATTCGGTTAATGAGCATCCGATACCAATTATTTACGGTCGTTGATGTGACCGCCATAATAATGGTGGACGTCGACGGGTACGGTGGCGACGACCACGACGACGCCGACGTCGACGACACGTGCTGACGATACGTTAAGCCGGAACGGTTACTGTCTCCCAGGCAGTTTTATGTGTCGAATTTGACATGCCGGGCACGTACAGACTTGCCACTAGCGAAACTGTTCGGTCGGAATTACAATGTGACCGGTAAATGGAAGAAGAGGGTTTAAAGAATAGAAGTGGACGAGAGTGACGTACACCTTGGGAATCCATTTTGTTCTATGCTGAACATTTGCCCACGTCCTATATGGAAACGTTGGGTGAAACGTATTAAATTTTTATCCGGACGCGAGTCTCGGTTTTCTAAACGATTTTTGAGAGGGCTGTTGGATTCTTTGGAAAATTCTATCTTCTGCTGGGCACTTCAAGTTTGATGTTTGAAAGCAACGTTCGGTGTCTCGAGAAGAGGTCCGAAGAGTAATTCTGTTTAATCGTTGTACATTATGCGATAGAAATTTTATTTAAGAATTTGGGAAACTTTCTAGACGGTACTACAGGTCTTTCGTATTTATCGGTCCAGACAAATAAGGAAGGGAGTTTAATTGGTGTTTTAACGACAGTAGGCGTGAGAAGCAGATATTGGCTGCGATCGAAATTTATTTGACCGTAAGGCACGCAAGCAGACAGTATATAAGATGGAAAGAGGGAGAGGAAACAAGAGGGCAGACTTGCTTCCTCAGGAAATCATTGGAGATCTTTGCTTGGTTGTTTATGTGATAGCAACACGCTTAGGGGCAGCCATCACGCTCTGCTCTCTGGAGGAATCTAAACTGACTCGTTTTGAAACAGCCGTTTATGGATGACGTTTGCTCTATATTTTGATTCAGAATTCAATTACGATGATAGCAAGGTAAATGGAACGACGTTGCTAACACTGATAAACTCCAGTATGTCCAGTTATCTGTGTTTCTTTAAGCAGTCGATAATTATTAACTCCGTCAGTCAACTCTTGCAATTTTTTATCTATTAATTCATACAAGATCTTGTTCCAAAAAGTTCAAACAATCCCGCACAAATTGATCGGACATCGATTTCATTGTACTCTGAATTAAAAAATTCAAGCGCACCGCTACTTTCTCCAAAGCGAACCGCGCCAATCTATCACTCCAGCAGCACGAACAATCAATCACCCTCTATACAAGATCTTCCTCCACGAATCTAAACCACCGTGCGTAACGAACAAACGCAAACGCTCCTTCGAAAAGAGAAGAAAAGAAAGTAACAAAAGACATGCTACTAAAGACGAGAGATTGACGCTGGAACCGCAATCGTGCAAACTTCCGTACGCCGTCCATTTGTGACACGTCGCGTCACGTGTCACTCTTGGCGTGCGGCATTGGTGAGAAAAAAAAAAAATCTCTTCGCCGGTCCCGTCGCTGCTGCTGGCCCGTGGTTCGGCAAACGTCGATCGAAAACAAAGAAAGCGAGAGGAGAGCAAACGAAATGCCGTGAGTTGAAAAGAGTCGCGCAGCCAGTAGGGAGAGTTTTGCACGCAGTAGGGGCGGTAGGAGGCACATGGCACAGTTTTCCCCCCTGCAATTTCCACTACGGTCCGGTATATCGCGTCGGTACTTTCGTCGAACGTTCGCCGCACACTGAACAAGCAGAGGAGCCTCTCTCTGTCCCCTGATGGTCAGGAGGAGTAGAGTAGGAGGGGTGGAAAAATACCAAGGCAGAGAGGAGAGCAGGTCGGTAGCAGACCCTCCTGTACTCGACTATTCCGAGTGGCTGCATTTGGCAGCGGTCGACAGGGGCGTTTGAGCGATTCAGTTTATTTTCGGGTCAAGTTTTCGCCCGACCGCTTCGCAATCAGCCGTTGCATTGTCCCCGGGACAATACATTTACTGCGAGCAACGGCTCGTAGGAATTCGTCGAACGCCAACTCCCTGCCCCCTTCCTGCTCTTCGCGTTCGCTCCCTGGCCGCACCTCGTCGAACATCGTATTTTCGATCAGGATTTTCGGAAACTCGATTTAACCGGCGACGTCGTGGTGCGTTGCTTCGCGTCGTCGCCAACTATTCCGACGGCCAGTCGATTTTCATAGGATTCCGCGATAATTGGCGAGTCGACGTCCACGCACATACCTAGCCTGCCTTACTTCCCCTCACCTTGCCGGTTAGGCGTGTACGCCTAGAATTTCCGAATTACTTTCGTCGTTGCTAGAGATTATTGAATTTGTCGCGCGGGATGAAATTGGAACGGAATGTCGTAAAACGCGAACTGTTGCGGCGCGATTCTTAAGCTTTATTGCAGTTAGTGTATCGCGTCTCTCACACGCCAACTTAACTGTATGCGAGTCTAATTATTCGTTAAATACGAAGTGTAAATGTGAATTTGTAATACCGATCTTAGTGGACTTTTTTTGGGACATTTCAGGCGCGTTGGGCCTTTCTTGCAGTTGTGTGTTAAAGCAATATTGAACATAACAAAACAAAACGGTGGCCTATGAGGACAAATAGGGAGCTTTCCTCAGTCGAAGATCAGTCCAAACGGGACTGATCTGTGTGTGTATAGTGGCTTTACGATACGTGAATTGCTATTGAAGGAAATGTACGGGCACCAGGAAGGCGTATTCTGCGTCCATGAAACACTTTCTGGTCCTCGACATCGCTTCGAAGGGAAACGTAAGACACGAAAGAATCGAAATCAGAAGCCCTTAAAAATAGCAGTGGTCGACAGTGTCAAAGTTTTGAAGTTAGCCGTTGCTCTGAATCGACGTGACTTGTAGGGGTGAACTTCTGGAAGGATGATTAGGTTAGACTCGACTGTCAGATTGAAGTAATTTTTAACGTAGGTTGGGAAGTCTTGCCACACTTGGCGTATTTTCCATCGATTTTTACTTATTCCTGTCTCTGCAAACATCATCTCGACTGTCACATTTGTCCTTTATCAACGATGGCTTGGAAAAGTCGTATTTTTGTACATATCTCTTTGGTACGCGCTGAATAACGTTCGTTTACAATTGAGATGATATTATTGTGACGGAATATTGGTTCGCGGTGGTGAAATATTTTTGCAAAGATTCGATTCGTTCATATGCAGAGTTGAAATTTATAAGGATAGCTGGACACTGACGAATCGCAGGAAAATGTATCATACCTCGTTGAACAGAGGAAGATTTGTGTTACGAGTTGGTACATGGTGCAGATAGGCGATACTGTTATATGACAAGGCATAAATTTTATCTCTCCACTTTGCAACAAACCCTACAGCTCGAAGGTTGAAGTTGACAGAGTAGCTGTGTTTTAACACGCAGATAGACACAGTACAAATGTTTGCCGTGTTTAGCTGTTGTAGAAGGATGTTGTCTCTTGAAATTGGCTGAACAAGCTTCCATCGAGACTAAATCAAAATTACAACCGTGTGTACCGTGTATTACACACGATGCGCTCGTTGGGAAGAGAAGGAACTGGACAAATATAAAAAGTTTTACGAGTGTCGGGAGATGAGCTGAATATATTTCAGCTTTAAGGGAATTGCAGGTTGGTCCGAATTATGACTTTTTCTCAGTCTCTCATTGAGTGCCGTGGTAAAGAAGTTACAGTTTCAAGAGAGTTGGTGGATTTTATTTATCAGTCACATTTGTCGCGTTCGCGTGAGAAACGCACAAATACGAGACCAACAAGGGAATATCCCGAAGTGACAATTAGGTACGCAGTGGTCCTTCAAAAAAATATTCGACGCGTATCTTTTTGGATCGAAAATCGTCCACAGTAAAGGGGTGACAGTCGCCTTCAAATGTAGGGGTGCTAAACATATTCGGTACCTCGTACAATATTTCACATAATATCTCAAAAACTGTTATAGATAGGGGAACGGTGTGAATTGGCGAATTTTGAATCGAAAGATAGGCGAACTAAAGTTACAGAAAATAACGGAGGCTATTGATCCTTAAATAAAATTTTGAATTTTGTCAAAAAAGCCCGAAATTAATGTACACGCCTGACACTTCAAAAATTGACCAACAAATTGGCGAACTTTCACGAACAACATCACAACTTCATCCTCCGTTTCATCCAAGTTCGAAAGCGAAAGAGTTGCATGTGAACTTCATTTAAGTCTGCCGGTCGAAAATTGAGCGAAGTTGTAAGCATCGATCAACGGGATCGACGGTATCGTCAGGCTCTCTTGCCGGTAGAATCATCATTCCGGACCTCGTGCTCAAATTTTCACGCCCGCCCGTCTTCGGCAAGTTTCACGAAGTCGCGTACGACGAGGGAAGTTCAATCTCGACCGAGTCAATCTCTTTAGTCGGGGATGGAGCGTCGTCGTCGTCGTCGGTCGCGATGAAATTAGAGACACCCGGTATATATGCGGTGGCACGGCGACGCCGTGGAAGCGTGCAGCGGCGGGGAGGCTCTGGCGCAGGATGAGGATTTAGTATGTAAGGCACGTGTTCGCATCTGCCTTTATGAGCGTTTCCCGCGATTCAGGCGTTTCGTCCTCATTCTCAGGCAACCTTGCCTCTGCGAGACATCGAGGTGGGCTTAGGGTTTCAGGATTAAGGGCGTCGCCGATCATATTAAGGCCGGAGATATCTCATCCGCTCCTTATTCGACGAGGTACGAGCCGCCACTAAACTCGGCTGCGTTTGTTCCACATAAATTACAAGGACTTTACCCGGGCACGCGATGTCGCTCGGTGTGTACGCGGCCTTAATACTAGCAGGGTCGTCAAACTTCCTATATCGTCGGGACGGACGGTTTACGAGACGCCCGGGGTAAACGGATTTTAACGTTGGCCCCAGGATCAGGCTTGCTCGACGACGTTGTAATTGCTTTGCGGATTATCGCCACGCGAACCGAAACTTCGACGCGGTTTCTTTTTCGATTAATTTGCACCTGCCTCCCGTGAACCTTCGTTGAGGTTGCTTATCGAGTTTATTTTCTGCGAAGAGTTCTTTGTGAATTAATTACGAACGAAACGGAACACTGTGATTTGTTTAGATCGATTTTGTAGGAGGTGGTCTAATGAACTTTACTCTAATCAGGATGTCGCGCAAAGTAGTTTATTTCGGGCTCTTCGGCGTCCGTCTGTTACCGAAGCTAAGAACCGAATGGCAAAGATATGAGCCGAATCGATGGGTACTCGGGTCTGGTGTTTGTCACTCGCCAAGAGGCGCAGGCCAAGCCATAAATCGTCCCAAAAAGCCTGCAATTTGTTAGTCTGTTTTATCTTTGGATATGAAGTTAGAAGAAATAATCAGGCTAAACTTTCGTTAAGAGTACTTATGTATCGTAACATTTAAAATCACAACGGCATCACGATCTACTCTTCAGGTGGTTGAATTATGAATACGATTTCACGGGAGGCTCGTAAAGAATGAATTTTTTCTTGTACATTAAAATTCAAACGATCGAGCACAGAGCTTACGAAGGTTGAATAGCTTGCGATAAGATCAAAAATGAAGACTTGCTAGGAAGCAGCATCAACATCGAGAGTCGTCTGTTATCGAAGGGTAACGTGTAGTCCGTTACAATCTGCCAGATGCAGCCTACACTTTGCCGAAGTCACTTGCAGACTACCACGAACTCTACCTGCAACAGTCTAGCACACTGAACTTCACTAAACTTGCCTCCATTACCCTCATCGTAACAACTTCACAACCAGTACAATACTTAACAAACAACCAAAGAAACTCTATTTCCCTCTTGCACTTTAACTCAACCGAAACGCTGTTTCCTTCGAGTAATTCGAATTTTCCTATCGATAGCACACTTCCGTGTAGCGTAACTGTTCTCGCGTGTACGTTGGAAAACGCGACAGTTGGAGAATTCCGGAAAAATCCGCGTCAAGAGGGACGGGGGATGAGGGAAGCGGGTGGCCATTAATCACGAGGAGAGCGACGTGCGTTACCGAAAATCTGCGAAAACCGGTCCTCCGGTTCGAATTTCCCGTTTTCGGACGGCCGTCAATCCTCTTACTTGGCTGTCAACCGGCGAGGAAACTACATCCGGCCACTGATAACGCCCGCGTTCCGCCCCGGGGGCCCTGGGTGACGTTAACTCGCTTCCTCGACGACGTATCCCGGGGAACGAGACGGGAATGTCAAGTGAGAAACAGGCGACGGACGAAATTGGATCCTCGGTTGGCTTGGTAAATTGCGAGGACCGTTTCGCGCCTTGCCGAACCGCGGCCGCGTTTTATGGAACGGCCATCGCAGCGGAGAAAGGAGCGGCGCGGCGGTGTACGCGCGTGAACTTCGTGAAATTCGCCTCTCCGCGCGATAAACATTCCGCAACCGCTCGAAATTGCACAGCTATGAAGTGTTTTCTCGTCCACGGCTGCTGGAAAAGTCGAGACTGTTTAAAGTGGTGTGAAATTCTACCACCGGGCGAATGATGGAGTACGGATGGGTGTTGTTGTATTGTTGTTTTGTCGGTGAAGTGCTTGTTGTGATTGTTTCTTGTTATTGGTAGTTTTCCTGCTATTTTCAGAATGTCAGCGGGTTTGACGTTCTAGCGGATAATTTAGATCTGGGAATGTGATCAAATTTTTGGATGTAAATAAGGATGAAAGTGTATATGGAGTAGATTTTTTGATCAAGTGTTGGCACTTTTAGGCTCAAGGCAATGGCCCTTGTTACTTACGAAAATGCTCACTTTAACGATTTATTGTTCATCGTTGTTGCCCGCTGTCGACAAATTGTAGTTGTTTACAAATGGAGATATTATGCAATTGGTAGACGGTATCTGTTGATACATGTGGATGGAGAAACAAGCGACAGGCATCGAAAGATGTTCAGATTTATTACAATTATAGGCTGAAAGTCGTGAAATAGTGCGATTTTCATAATGACAAATTGTAGTTGTTTACAAATGGAGATATTATGCAATTGGTAGACGGTATCTGTTGATACATATGGATGGAGAAACAAGCGACAGGCATCGAAAGATGTAGGGAATCTTCAGATTTATTACAATTATAGGCCGAAAGTCGTGAAATAGTGCGATTTTCACAATCTTTAACCGTTTGTAGCTCGTAGCAACATTAACCGATTTCGATGAAATTTTCAGCGTGTGTATAATTGACGTAGATCTACAAAACGTATTTTTTAATTTTTCATTACGAGCTCAGATAAAAAATTTGTAAAAATGACCTTCGCTATTTTCTTCGCGAAAAAATTTTTTACACGTCAACTAGTAAACTAATCTTTCTAACTTCTAAAAAAAACTCGAGTCGTTTGGCCCAATTTTAAAAAAGTTATTCCGTTTTATAGGGTGTATGAATACTTTTGTCCTCCACTGTATGTATATAGAACGTTCGTCTGTAATACATTTGTAACAATATTTATTTCTTTATTTTTACATTGAATGCACTTGTTGTCGGCTGCATCTTCGTAGCAGTTCTGCTACAGTATTTAGTTTTTATTTTAATAACTTATTCGTAGGTGTTATATTTTAGTCAGTTTCTTGAGATTCTAGTTTAACAGATTTTGTTATGGAATTTTAAAGATTTCAGGGCTTTTGTTACAAAAATCCTGCGAGCTTTTTAACAAGTGCTGTCTAAAAACAGCTGATCCTGAAAGGGCTAATCAATAATTAGAATTAAAAATTGAGATTAGAACTGTTTGAAGTTCTCATAGTATGCACTATTCATTTTTGTGTTTGCTCTTTTATTTTAGAGTTGTTTCGTCTCATCTGTTCTATTTTTTAATTGTCCAACGTGTTACTGCAATAACAGTTTCGTGATTGATTGACTTTTGGTTCTCATTACAGTAGTTTTAACGAGATTTTAACGATAACCATATAAAATGATCAAATAATTCTACGATAAAAGTAATTTCTTCACGTATTGCCGTAAAGCGAAATAATTTTCGGCCTAGACTGAAAGTTTCCTAATTATTATACATACATACGGCCAGCCTCGGACTGCAGTAATAAATTTCTTTAATTCCCCCGACTTGGAAAGCTACGAAGCAACTCACCTACAACAGATTCTGAAGTAAATAGACGGGATTTTCCGAATCGAGCACGGAGCCGTCAGGAAGTTGAGAATCCTCCGACGAAACGATCGCAATAGGGATTCTCGCGAGCAGTTACGCGTTTCTTCGATAATACGATCTCTCTATCCTTCCTTCGTTTTCTCGGCGAGCAGAGGCGCTCCTCCAGAAGTGAAGTTTCTTATTGCCATACAAAGTTCTCGCCGTGAACGATGTTAAACTGGCAAACGATTCGGCAACTCGCCGGCGGATATGTATAATATCCGCGACGGTTCATGCCAGATTAAATCCATAGAAGCGTTTCGCGAAACAGTAGAGTTACTACACAAGTCGTGTACCTTACTAGCAGCAACGGGGACGATGGAATCTTCTTGCATCCTAAATACTTAGGCTTGCCACGATTTCTTTTTCTTTTTTCTTACTGCTCAATTTACGACGAAAGTGTGCAGAATATTTACCAGTGCTCCGCGGCGTACCCACGGGATCTTGGCCTTCCCTTTGTCATGATTTTGACCGTATTGAATAGCACGGGTGGCTAGCTCAGAAATTCGTGAGGCAGTTCAGTTCACCACCAGACATCAAAGAGAAACATCAATCTTTAGTTCAACGCACCATCCACACCACTAATCCATCATTCAACTGCTTCATTAAATAGTATACTACGAATTATTTCCTTCACGATTAAACTTCAGTACCACACCCCCTAATATCCTTATAACCTTAAACGGTCGTAAGGACATACGCGAGCAACAGACAGACGCGTATTCTCGTTAGAAGCAACCAGTGTTGGAACGAAGAGTTAGAAAGAGTTGTGAGTTCTTCCTTGAGAGAATTAGAACAATTATAGTTTAAGAATCTCCTTCGACTCAGAAATTCGTGAGGCAGTTCAGTTCACCACCAGACATCAAAGAGAAACATCAATCTTTAGTTCAACGCATATCATCCACACCACTAATCCATCTTTCAACTGCTTCATTAAAATAGTCTACTACCAATTCGTACATTCACGTTTAACCTTCAGTACCACATCCCCTAATATCCTTATAACCTTAAACGGTCGTAAGGAGATACGCGAGCAACAGACAGACGCGTATTCTCGTCAGAAACAACCAGTGTTGGAACGAAGAGTTAGAAAGAGTTGTGAGTTCTTCCTTGAGAGAATTAGAACAATTATAGTTTATGTAGATGGTTATACGAAAATTATCATCTTCTGTGTTTATGAATTAAATGAATTTGCATATAGCTAGAATGTCGATAAATACGGTGTTATTTTAGTATAATTACACTGTAAGTATCTAGAATAGCTAGTTGATGCCAAATTATTAAGATAATCCTTCGCATACTTTCTTAGTTATCGCGATAATCAGTATTCAAAATAATTATTATCAGCAAATAATTCAATCATAGATAATAAAGCTCTTTCAATTATTTCGAGATCACCCTTTCTTGGATTCTTGGATTCTTGTTTCCGAAATTATTTCTATTTAAAACAATTTCCATAATGTTCGATACACCTTTACATAAGGGAACCAACTACTGAAAGGCGTTTTCGATCTCTCCTGTTTCCCAAACCATATAAAGAAATTGTCAAATAAGTGGAAAAAGTGCTATTTTCCACATAAAAATGAACACTCCCCTATATTTGATCGTGATCAGGAAATTTGATTTCAAACAGCAAGCCAAAAACCTCTCACAAAAAACACCCTCTGTTAACCCTTTACCCTCACAATCAACGCTATTACGCAATCCTGCGAACGTCAGCATTCCGTTCCAAAGGCAGCGTAAAGCTGTAGGAAATTTCGCGAACAGGGTCTCTACCGGTCTCGCCAGGATCAGTGACTTTTCCGACGCGGGGTGGGCATCTGGTGGGGCGAGCCAATAGGGAAAAAGGTCGCAGCAATCGGCGGCGATCGGGATTGTTCGCGAGTTACCGAGTTCGAGTCAAGATTAATGTTAACTTCGCCGTAGGAGTTAATAAGTCCGAGACCGATAAATCCCGCTAACTCCTCGCCCCTCTTCTCTCTCTCTCTCTCTCTCTCTCCTTCCCTTGTTCTCGCCCCTTTTCTTTTCCTCTCGTTCTTCTCCTGCCTGTGCACAGCCAGCCCCTGCTGCTGCTCCATTACAGTTCTCTCCTGGCAATTCGCCTTTCTCGCCGTCGCGAACCGTCGCAGGGCTTTGAGAAACTCGAAAACTTTACCGTGGAGAAAAAGCCAGCCGTATCAGCTCCGGCGGCCCTTGCAAGAAGCTCCATACCGACAGTCCTTTCCAGGATCATTTCCTGCAGGAATCCATGGACGTTTTTGTTGCGATTACTTGCGCCGAATAGTTTTCCCATTACGCGCACGCGACACCGCCGATCCTGTTTCTCCTCTGCCACGTGCTTGTATCGAGGTCTCCACCGTAGTTTTGGATGTTTATGAGAGAGGGAGAGGTAGAATTGGTGGTTTTCGTTTTAGATGATTTGACGTAGGTACTGCTGCAGTGTGTGTTGCGTTCTGTGGCTTCGAATTTCGACGATAGATTTTGTAAGAGGATTATTTAAGACGTTTGTTGGCTCCCATAGTGTTTGGGGTGCTGCTCTATTCAGCGAATAAATGAATACACAAATTTTGGTAGAACGGTAACGAAATTTTTAATGGAATGCTTGCAAGAATGTGTGACGTATTCTTGACAAGTATCCTTACACTTGTCGTTAATGTCCGGCAAATGCGTGATAAGAAAATAAAATACAGGAAGTCTCAAAAATGGCAAATACACAAATTTTGGTAGAACAGTAATGAAATTTGTAATGGAATGCTTGCAAGAATGTGTGACGTATTCTTGACAAGTATCCTTACACTTGTCACAGATATCCGTAAAAATATTTGACAATTATCGCAAATAATTCCTGCTAAGAAAATAAAATGCGAGAATTCTGAAAAATGGCAAATTAATGAACTTAGGATGATCCTGACAACGTCAGTTTCCCGGAAGATATGAAGAGAATGGAGTGAAGATTTAGTTATAATACTTTGAGTTTATGTTTTGTTGCCAGGATGTAGTAGGTGTTTCGTGAAATCGATTTGCAATGTAATATAGAAGTAATTAAGGGTGTAATATGATTAGATCCTGCGTAAAGTAAATTACGCAATTGCGTGGGCGTAGTGGCGGTATACAATATTGTTCTAATTGAAGGCTTTACCGAAACGTCAATTTTCCACTTTGTAGAAATGAACAGGAATATTTAAATGGTATTTTAACCGAAGCTTGCAGAGCTGCACTTGAGACATTGTGATATTTAAAGGAGACATATGAACTGAAGAATTTTTCTATATCTCGAGTAACCTCGTAACAAGGTTTTAATTTATATCCTTTTAATTTGTGGGAAAAGACAAAACAGCAGGCAAACGTCCAATTTAAAAATGAAATTAAATAATGCTCGTAATTATACAAACTGTGTTCATACGTTAACATGCAATCTTGTTAGAATAATCGTCATGAATTATCTCGTATATCAAGGTAGGTACGTGCAGTTACTCCTAAAAATATTCGGACACTACATAAGCTTGCCTTTCCAGTGGTGTATTTTGGTTAACCGTGAAAGGATTAGGCTGATATTTTTTCCTTGTGAAACGTCATTTATTGTAATTCAGGGTTACCTATTGTTCGTTTAATGCATTTTCGTATGTGACATTGTAATACAAGTTATTCGAAATTATGTCCGATTACTATGTCGCACAAATATTCAGACACTTAGCAAAAATGAATTTTCTGAGTATTCGTAGTATCGATAATGATCTGTATAATCATATTATTCCTATTCGTAATATTATAAATATTTGATAT